>NC_074692.1:23496058-23656058 GCF_029448725.1 Salvelinus fontinalis
GGAGGATGAGAGAGGGTGGGACAGTGGGGAGGAGGATGAGAGAGGGAGGGACAGTGGGGAGGAGGATGAGAGAGGGTGGGACAGTGGGGATGAGAGAGGGAGGGACAGTGGGGAGGGTGGGACAGTGGGGAGGAGGATGAGAGAGGGTGGGACAGTGGGGAGGAGGATGAGAGAGGGAGGGACAGTGGGGAGGGTGGGACAGTGGGGAAGAGGATGAGAGAGGGTGGGACAGTGGGGAGGAGGATGAGAGAGGGTGGGACAGTGGGGAGGAGGATGAGAGAGGGAGGGACAGTGGGGAGGAGGATGAGAGAGGGAGGGACAGTGGGGAGGGTGGGACAGTGGGGAGGAGGATGAGAGAGGGTGGGACAGTGGGGAGGAGGATGAGAGAGGGTGGGACAGTGGGGAGGAGGATGAGAGAGGGTGGGACAGTGGGGAGGAGGATGAGAGAGGGTGGGACAGTGGGGAGGAGGATGAGAGAGGGTGGGACAGGGGGGAGGAGGGTGAGAGAGGGTGGGACAGAGGGGAGGAAGGTGAGAGATGGAGAGAGGGGGAGGAGAGAGAGATAGGGACAGGGGATGAGGGGGGGGAGAAAGAGGGGGGAGGAGGGAGAGAGAGGGACAGGGGAGGAGAGAGAGGGACGTGGGGGAGGAGGGAGAGTGAGAGGGAGAGGAGGAAGAGAGAGAGAGAGACCGGGGGAGAAGGGAGAGAAAGGGACCGGGGGAGAAGGGAGTGAGAGAAGGACAGGGGGAGGAGAGAGAGAGAGAGGGGTTAAAAATGAGAGGGGAGGAGGGAGAGACAGAGGGACAGGGGGAAAGAGGTTGGGAGAGACAGGGGGAGGAGGATGAGAGAGGGACAGGGGGAGGAGGGATGGGAGGAGGGAGAGAGAGAGAGACAGATGGGAGGAGGGAGAGAGAGGAGGACAGGGGAGGAGGGAGAGACAAGGGTGAGGAGGGAGAGACATGGGGGAGGAGGGGGAGGGAGGAACAGGGGGGAGGAGGGGGAGAGATGCGCATCACACACACACACACACACACACACACACACACACACACACACACACACACACACACACACACACACACACACACACACACACACACACACACACACACACACACACACACACACACACACACACACACACAGAGACACAGAGACATACATGCCAGCTGATTACAGAGTCATTTTTAGCTGGGTACTTTTTCCACTTAAATTAACTAGGCTACTTTTCAATTCGCTAGTCAGAAAAAAAGTCTGCCGAGCCCTCTCCCTCTAGAATGAGCGGTATGCATCTTCTAGCGATCTATTGATAGGCCAGGTGCCTGTCAGTCACAAAGTGAGAGATAACAGGGAAACAGTGCTGGTTTGCCAGTCCAATAGTGTGCAACTGCAGCCCGCAATTCAGGGCGTTCCTGTATGTGGGCATTCCTGCATCTGCAGGAACGGCCCCCCTCGAGCATCCCATTGGTTTCTTCATGAACACCCTCCTTCGAGCATCGCATTGGTTCCTGCATGAATGCCCCTCCCCCTCAAGCAAGACGTCTTTATGCTTGTGTGACACTTTTGAATGTGGGTCAAAAGGGAAATAAAAGTATTATTAGAGTTTTCGCCCCCGTCTACACAGTCTACCCCGCCTTCCGCTAGCACATCAGGCGGGAGGCTGTGACGCCGTGTGCTAGCTAACTAGCTAGTTAGCTAGCACACGGTGTCGCCCCCACCTCCCGCCTGCTGTGTACCAGAGAAAACCATGCCCGACAGGCGGGGACGAAGGACACTGTCTACCGGTCGTCCCTGCCTCCCGCTAGCACAGCAGACGGGGGGCCAGGGCGACACCATGTACTAGCTAGCTTGATAGTTAGTGACAACGTGTGCTAGTTAGCGTGCCCGCCTGCTGTGTACCAGAGTCGTCCTCAGGACTAGCTGGCTAAGATTGCAGTGTCCTTTGCCCCTGCCTCCCGAACACCTGCCCTTGTCGTCGTTAACAGAACTGTGGGAAAACAGTGCCAGACAGGTGTGGGTGACGGACACTGTCTACCGGTGTACGGCTAGCTAGCTACCGTTGTCGCCTCCACCCCTTCTTCTGTGGTGTTTATCGCTGGCTGGCATCCAAAGTTATTGTTCATTAACACCACCTACTGTACTGGAGCACCCCTGCCTCCTGCCTGTCCCAACTTAAAAATGGACCAATAGAAGTATAAAGAGCGGTTCCTGCAGATGCAGGAATGCCCACATGCAGGAACGCCCACATGCAGGAACGCCCCGAATTGCAAATGCACCCTTCTCTGACAGTCTTCTCTAGGTACCTGAGTGCGTGTGTGTCGTGTGCGCTGTGGTTGCAGCCAAATTTCTACACGGAGGGAAAGAGCATGAATTTGCATGTCCCATCTAATGTGAGTGAATGTGTACTTTCTACATAATGTGGTAACGATGAGTTGAAATCCACTTAGCCCCTTGTTTTCTGACACATTCATTTAGTTTTGTGTGCAGGGTCCAACTTTAACGACTATTCAGTGCATTTTTTGCATTCCAGTTCAACATTTACCTGCTATTATTGTTATTTTATTGTCATTGAAAAAAATGTTTTACTTTAGTTTATTTAGTAAATATTTTCTTAACTCTATTTGCTTAAAACGCCATTGTTGGTTAAGGGCTTGTAAGTAAGCATTTCACGGTAAGGTCTACACCTGTTGTATTTGATGCATGTGACAAATACAATTTGATTTGACTTGATCAGTCACAGTCTACCATTGAAAAACGTTGAAAACTCACATATAAATGTCATGCTATTTGTATTTGAGCAATATGATTGGCCGTTCATTCAAGCACCACCACGCTCCCGCGAGTCACAACCTCTCGAGCAGTACATGAGTTGATGCCTTCACACAGCACACGCGAGCTGTCCAGAGCAAAAAGAAGCGCCCATCAATCTACTCGCTGAGCTTATTTATTTTTGGGAAAGTGATTTACAAAATTAAACGTTCAATAGTGAACATATTAGCAATATGCTGGCTACTGTTGATAGTCTGTATAAAGAAAGATACAAAAAGACACCTAGCATTGGTCTAGGCTAGTCTACTGTCGCCAGTCAATGTCTCTTTTGGAATGTTTGTCTTAAAGGGGCAGCATTCTATTTTAAAATCTTCTCAAAATGACATAATTTAGATTTTTTTTTTACCGCAATTAATACCATGCAATTATAAAGAATAGAGTAATGACCGGCATTGCTAAATTATATTATACAGCTTTTTAATGCATATCATAATAACCAAATGTAGTCTACTAATAGCTGAACATAGAGAGAAAGCATGCCAACCTATAAGCCCTAGCCCTGCATGACCCCAATGCATTTAAGAACTACACCATATCCGAGCCAGTAGAAATTCTGTTCGGGACAGTAGATTTTTAGCCACATTGGACCCTGTTGTGTTTCATATGCAGTCACGGAGTGATGGCACATAGGCTATTTACTGTGCTTTGATTGACGAACAGCAAGCTTGAGGAGTTTTTCAAAGGTATCGAACTGACTGAATATAGTCAATCTCATATAGCCTTGCTATTCATACAGCGCATTCAGAAAGTAAATCAGACCCCTTGACTTTTTCCTTATTTTGTTACGTTACAGCCTTATTCTAAAATGTATTAAATCATTTTTTCCCTCATCAATCTACACACAATAACCCATAATGTTAAATTGAAAACAAATTGAAGCTGCTTGAGAGAATGCCAAAAGTGTGCAAAGCTGTCATCAAAGCAAAGGATGGCTACTTTGAATAATCTAAAATCTAAAATATGTTTTGATTTGTTTAAAACTTTTCTGGTTACTTTATGATTCCATGTGTTATTTCATAGTTTTGATGTCTTCACTATTATTCTACAATGTAGAAAATAGTACAAATAATGAAAAACGCTAGAATGAGTAGACGTGTCCAAATTTTTGACTGGTACTGTATGTAAATGTGATATTTCATTTTTTTTATTTTTTATGAATTTGCAAACATTTCTAAAAAACTGTTTTTGCTTTGCCATTATGGGGGTATTGTGTGTAGATTGATGAGGGGGAAAAAACATTTAATCCATTTTAGAATAAAGCTGTAACGTAACAAAATGTAGAAAAAGTCTGAAAAGTTTGAATACTTCCCAAATGCACTGTAAATCCTACAACGTAGTTATGTCCATGGTTCCGTATTCGGACAATAAACTAAACATATCGTTTGTATTTTCCATATGAAGTCAATCAGGACTTGCCATACAGTGACGTTAAAGTGAGTGACTCATCAGTAGCCTACCGAATTGCATCCGAAAGAAAGCTGGTCATTTGGCTTATCTGCAGATAAATTATGTTTTTTTAAATGAAGATGGTGAATCCGCCTCACTGCAGGGACAATAGGTAGGTTAGTGGAGAGATAGCCTCACTCTGGTCCAAAATATGATAAAAGAAAACAAATATAATTGTTTTAAATGCTAATGATACTTATATGGTATTTCCAAATATATTGATATAGGTCTACTGATTTAGTCAAAGTTTTGACAATGAAGCAGTCATCTGCTGCTTTCTGTGTAGCAAAGCCCATGTTTAACGCCTGCTTCATTCTTCAATCATACCTGTATTGCAGATAGCTGAGAAAATGCCTCTTAACAGTTAGCTTGAAGCCTGTGGAAGTCAGCAGACTATTACAGCATTCTATAAAGGCCCAATACTGTCAAAATGAAGTTGTTCCTGTGTTTTATATCATATTGTACAGGGGAGCCTGGATGGCTACTTTTTCTATTTGGCTGGCTACTCTATGTGCTTGTGGAAAACACTGACATGCATTGGGACATACAGGCATGGAGAAAGACACATGCATAGGGACACACAGGCATGGACAAAGACACATACATAGGGACATACAGGCATGGACAAAGACACATGCACAGGGACATACAGGCATGGACAAAGACACATGCACAGGGACATACAGGCATGGACAAAGACACATGCATAGGGACACACAGACATGGACAAAGACACATGCACAGGGACATACAGGCATGGACAAAGACACATGCATAGGGACATACAGGCATGGACAAAGACACATGCACAGGGACATACAGGCATGGACAAAGACACATGCACAGGGACATACAGGCATGGACAAAAACACATGCATAGGGACATACAGGCATGGACAAAGACACATGCACAGGGACATACAGGCATGGACAAAGACACATGCATAGGGACACACAGGCATGGACAAAGACACATGCATAGGGACATACAGGCATGGAAAAAGACACATGCACAGGGACATACAGGCATGGACAAAGACACATGCACGGGGACATACAGGCATGGACAAAGACACATGCATAGGGACACACAGAAATGTTTATCTGCAGAGTCACGGATGGCCATCATTTACAGGATGCTTAGAGATTTCTGGAGAGAGAGCTGTGTGTGTGGGTGTGTGTGTGTGTGTGTGTGTGTGTGTGTGTGTGTGTGTGTGTGTGTGTGTGTGTGTGTGTGTGTGTGTGTGTGTGCGTGTGCGTGTGTAAGGTGACACTGGAGAGGAGACAGCATGTAGTGAGATAGAATGACAGGCACCTGATACAGACATGGTAACTCAAATGACACAGAATATCTTAGAAATGACCGGCAGGAGCCAATACCCTCTCTCTACATCACACACACACAGTCAATAGTCCCAAATACTAAAATAAACATGCGTTTTAAATCTAACACCAGATAATTCCCCAATTATTCTCTCTATCTATTCTCCTGCCTCTCGCTCTCTGAGCTGTGACATGA
This sequence comes from Salvelinus fontinalis, assembly GCF_029448725.1. NCBI lineage: Eukaryota > Metazoa > Chordata > Actinopteri > Salmoniformes > Salmonidae > Salvelinus > Salvelinus fontinalis. The sequence goes on from NC_074692.1 coordinate 23,501,853, forward strand.
GTCCCTCTAACCACAAACTCACCACAGAGATAATAAAGGAAGGATGCATGGCCACTTCCCCTGAGAGGGAGAGATAATGAAAGCTCTCTCTCTCTTTTCCATCTCTTTCTCTCTTTCTTCCACCTCTCTCTCTCTCTCTCCCAGTCTTCCATCTCTCTCTCTTTCTTTCATCTATCTATCTCTCTCTCTCTCAATTCAATTCAAGGGCATTATTGGCATGGGAAACATATGTTTACATTGATAAAGTAAGTGAAGTAGATAATTTTGTTTATTAACAGTGAACATTACACTCACAAAAGTTCCAAAATAATAAAGACATTTCAAATGCCATAGTGTCATATTATGTACAAATAGTTAAAGTACAAAAGGGAAAATACATAAACATAAATATTGGTATTTACAATGGTGTTTGTTCACCATCCTTTTCTTGTGGCAACAGGTCACAAATATTGCATAAATTGGGTTTGTTTTGGAATTCTTTGTGGGTCTGTGTAATCTGAGGGAAATATGTGTCTCTAATATGGTCATACATTGGGCAGAAGGTTAGGAAGTGCATCTCAGTTTCCACCTCATTTTGTGGGCAGTGTGCACATAGCCTGTCTCCTCTTGAGAGCCAGGTCTGCCTACGGCGGCCTTTCTCAATAGCAAGGCTATGCTCACAGAGTCTGTACATCCTTAAGTTTGGGTCAGTCACAGTGGTCAGGTATTCTACCACTGTGTACTCTCTGTTTAGGGCCAAATAGCATTCTAGTTCGCTCAGTTTTTTGTTAATTCCTTCCAATGTGTCAAGTAATTATCTTTTTGTTTTCTCATGATTTGGTTGGGTCTAATTATGTCGCTGTCCTGGGGCTCTGTGGGGTCTGTTTGTGTTTGTGAACAGTCCTAGGACCAGCTTGCTTAGGGGGTTCCTCTCCAGGTTAATCTCTCTGTAGGTGATGGCTTTGTTATGGAAGGTTTGGGAATCGCTACCTTATAGATGGTTGTAGAATTTAACGTCTCTTTTCTGGATTTTGATCATTAGCAGGTATCGGGCTAATTCTGCTCTGCATGCATTATTTGGTGTTTCATGTTGTACATGGAGGATATATTTTTACAGCCAACCCTGTTCCTGGAGAGCTACCCTTTTTCACTCCAACCCCAGTTGTAACTCACCTGCTTCAGCTTATCAGCCATTTTATTATTAGAATCTGGTGTGCTAGATTAGGGTTGGAGTGAAAACCTACGGGACGGTAGCTCTCCAGAAACCGGATTGGAGATCCCTGCCCTAGACACTTATCTTAGCCCCTACCCACCTAGACATTTACGCTATCCCCTACCCACCTAGACACTTACCCTTGCACCCGGCTCCTAGGCACTACACACTTTAAGCCTAATCCTAACTTTGTGTACCATATCATAAACATGGTTACAATTCCACAAATAGCCTACATGGTCGCAGGTCACATGTCTAACTGCTTATTTCTGTTGTCAAAATGCCAATGTATACAGAATGGCGTTGTCTGCGTAGAGGTGGATCAGAGAATCACCAGCAGCAAGAGCGACGTCATTGATGTATACAGAGAAAAGAGTCGGCCCGAGAATTGAACCCTGTATTTTTTTAACAACTGTGTTTCCTTGCCCGTCTTTCTTCCATTTAAAGGGGTATCAACCAGATTCCTTTTCCAATGGTTTCCTCAGGCTGTGACCAGGCTTTAGACATAGTTTCAGGCTTTTATTTTGAAAAATTAGCGAGATTTTTCAAAAGTAGTCAGGTGTCCTTTGATTAGTTCCTGCGCGCGAGAGGGGTAGCTCTCCATTTTCTTTCTCTCTTTTATTGAATAGGTTACGGTCCGGTTGAAATATTATTGATTATGTTTGTTAAAAACAACCTGAGGATTGTTTATAAAAAACATTTGACATGTTTCTACGAACATTACGGATACTTTGGTTTTCTGAACATAACGCGCAACCCAAATGGCGTTTTTTTGTTATAAAAGTAATATTTATTGAACAAAAATAACATTTATTGTGTAACTGGGAGTCTCGTGAGTGCAAACATCCGAAGATTATCAAAGGTAAGCGATGAATTTTATTGCTTTTCTGACTTTCGTGACCATGCTAATTTGGGGCTAGCTGTTCTAGCATTGATTGATACACACACAAAAGCTTGGATTGCTTTCGCTGCAAAGCATATTTTCAAAATCTGACATGATAGGTGGATTAACAACAAGCTAAGCTGTGTTTTGGTATATTTCACTTGTGATTGCATGATTATAAATATTTTTTGTAATATTTTGCGCCCTGCAATTCAGCGGTTGTTTAGGAAAATGATTCCCCTAAAGGGATGCATAGCGCAGAGAAGTTAAGAATGCGGTGATTGACAGTCGAAAGCCTTGACCAGGTCGATGAAGACGGCTGCACAGTATTGTCTTTTATCGATGGCGGTTATGATATCGTTTAGTACCTTGAGCGTGGCTGAGGTGCACCGATGACCAGCTCGGAAACCGGATTGCACAGCGGAGAAGGTACGGTGGGATTCGAAATGGTCAGTGATCTGTTTATTAATTTGGCTTTCGAAGACTTTAGAAAGGCAGGGTAGGATAAATATACGTAGGTCTGTAACAGTTTGGGTCTAGAGTGTCTCCCCTTTGAAGAGGGGGGTGACCGCGGCAGCTTTCCAATCTTTAGGGATCTCAGATGATACGAAAGAGAGGTTGAACAGGATAGTAATAGGGGTTGCAACAATTGCAGCGGATCATTTAAGAAAGAAAGGGTCCAGATTGTCTAGCCCAGCTGATTTGTAGGGGTCCAGATTTTGCAGCTCTTTCAGAACATCAGCTATCTGGATTTGGGTAAAGTAGAAATGGGGGAGGCTTGGGCAAGTTGCTGTTGGGGGTGCAGATCTGTTGACCGGGGTAGGGGTAGCCAGGTGGAAAGCATGGCCAGCTGTTGAAAAATGCTTATTAAAATTCTCGATTACCGTAGATGTATCGGTGGTGAAAGTGTTTCCTAGCCTCAGTGCAGTTGGCAGCTGGGAGGAGGTGCTCTTATTCTCCATTGACATTACATTGTCCAAAAACGTTTTCTACACCTAGGCAGTGGGTTAGGGTTAGGTAGGGTTAGGTAGGTAAGTATATTTTTGGGTCTGATACTGATGTTAGGGAGGCAAAAGTCACAAACTAGTTTTTTTAACATAAATTGTGGTCCAAGGGATTAACAGATACTCAAATGAGGATTTCTTAACAACATTTTATTTGCAGTTTACAGGATATCCACCAAAAAGCAACTACAGTTGAAGTCAGAAGTTTACATACACCTTAGCCAAATACATTTAAAAACTCAGTTTTCACAATTCCTGACATTTAATCCTAGTAAAAATTCCACTGTCGTAGGTCAGCTAGGATCACCACTTTATTTTAAGAATGTGAAATGTCAGAATAATAATAGAGAGATTGATTTATTTCAGCTTTTATATCTTTCATCACATTCCCAGTGGGTCAGAAGTTTACATACACTCAATTAGTATTTGGTAGCATTGCCTTTAAATTGTTTAAATTGGGTCAAACATTTAGGGTAGCCTTCCACAAGCTTCCCACAATAAGTTGGGTGAATTTTGTCCCATTCCTCCTGACAGAGCTGGTGTAACTGAGTCAGGTTTGTAGGCCTCCTTGCTCGCAGACGCTTTTTCAGTTCTGCCCACAAATTTTCTATGGGGTTGAAGTCAGGGTTTTGTGATGGTCACTCCAATACCTTGACTTTGTTGTCCTTAAGCCATTTTCCCACAACTTTGGAAGTGTGCTTAGGGTCATTATCCATTTGAAAGACCCATTTGCAACCAAGCTTTAACTTCCTGACTAATGTCTTGAGATGTTGCTTCAATACATCCACATAATTTTCCTTTCTCATGATGCCATCTATTTTGTGAAGTGCACCAGTCCCTCCTGCAGCAAAGCACCCCCACAACATGATGCTGCCACACCCGTGCTTCCCGGTTGGGATGGTGTTCTTCGGCTTGCTAGCATCCCCCTTTTTCCTCCAAACATAATTATGGTCATTATGACCAAACAGTTCTATTTTTGTTTCATCAGACCAGAGGACATTTCTCCAAAAAGTACGATCTTTGTCCCCATGTGCAGTTGCAAACAGTAGTCTGGCTTTTTAATGGCGGTTTTGGAGCAGTGGCTTCTTCCTTGCTGAGCGGCCTTTCAGGTTATGTCGATATAGGACTTGTTTTACTGTGGATATAGATACTTTTGTACCTGTATCCTCCAGCATCTTCACAAGGTCCTTTGCTGTTGTTCTGGGATTGATTTGCACTTTCGCACCAAAGTACGTTCATCTCTAGGAGAAAGAATGCGTCTCCTTCCTGAGCGGTATGACGGCTATGACGTGGTCCCATGGTGTTTATACTTGCATACTATTGTTTGTACAGATGAACATCGTACCTTCAGGCGGAAATTGCTCCCAATGATGAACCAGACTTGTGGAGGTCTCCAATCTATTTTCTGAGGTCTTGGCTGATTTCTTTTGATTTTCCCATGATGTCAAGCAAAGAGGCACTGCGTTTGAAGGTAGGCCTTGAAATACATCCACAGGTACACCTACAATTGACTCAAATTCAGTCAGTTAGCCTATCAGAAGCTTCTAAAGCATTGGCATAATTTTCTGGAATTTTCCAAGCTGTTTAAAAGCTTGATGTATGTAAACTTCTGACCCACTAGAATTGTGATGCAGTGAATTATAAGTGAAATAATCTGTCTAAACAATTGTTGGAAAAATGACTTGTGTCATGGATTAAGTAGATGTCCTAACCGACTTGTCAAAACTATAGTTTGTTGAGAAGAAATGTGTGGAGTGGTTGAAAAATGAGTTTTAATGACTCCAACCTAAGTGTATGTAAACTTCCAACTTCAACTGTATATTCTCTATAAACACGACAGTAAAAGATAATTAGTTAACCTTCTTAGTTACAACTTAAAGATGTCTATCTATGGCAGTGGATAAGAAGTACGCAGAAGTGTTTGTGCTAAACCACCAGAAGGGGTGGCTGGGTGAATTTATTACAGTTTGTCTCAAAGTAAATCTGAAACTGCACTGTTCACATGTTCACAAATAAGCATTGAATGCAGTAACATGCCGTTCGTAATGTCACAACTAGGTGTCAGCGTCAGCATTTGTTGAGTAGATTTACTACAGTGTTTACAACAGTCAAAGGTCATGTAAACAAATATCGCAATTTGTATAACTTTTTTAATTGAACCTTTATACTGTACGGCTGACCCCATTTAGTCGACTGCTCGATTGTTTAGTTGATAGGCTGTTTCGGTACGTCTTGATTGGCGCCTGTCTCAGTGGACTATTCCATTGCGGAGGCCGCGGGGATGACACACCAGTATTACCAGTAGTACATGTACCATTTAATGCCCATAATTTCTAATCTACAATGTTTGTTCGATTACTGTAATTTATGTTAATGCATTCAATGTATTATTATTCCAGTCTTTTACAGTTCTCATTGTCAGATTGGACACGTTGTTTACAGAGCGTACAACCTAGGCTACACTTGTGAGAAACAAGTTTGGTTTATTTCATTCCATTTACGATTTGTCAATTTATTCATTGTCTTCACTGTCTTCACATTGTCTTCACTGTTTACTGTTGAGTAAAGATGTGCACCTGACTACACATAGGTAGGCCTAGGCTACCTGACCTGCGCGCAAATGTGGGCTTATAAATGTGCCCATTTGGGGATCTGATAGTATTTCTGATTAACTCACCACTACTAATGAGCTGTGGAGCCTCTCAAAGTAATTTTATTCTTCACCTCAAACAGAAAGTAAACAAAGTCTGTTTTTACATCCATTGAGAAAATGTAGCCTATTTCAAAAATGAAAGGGGAAAAAATGTCATGCTCTGATCCAGTGGAAACATCAGAAAATAGGCCTACCTGATTGCTTCTTATCCCTTGCGCAAATAGCCTACAGCTGTGTCTGTCCAGAGCTCACTGAGGAAGGAAACTCTGAGGGGCCCAAGCTTTGGGCTAGACCAAGTAGATTGTTGATACAATGTTTCAAGTTCCTTGCAGACAGCCCACACATAGCCAATGTGATTTATTTTTATCAGGATATTTTCTACCTGCAAGCTGCAATGTTTTTATTTGTTGGATTTATGTAGGCTATTTTACATAGTTGGCAATGGCAATAGAAGTTACATTTAGATGTGTATAATTTTCATTTAGGTTTATATTAATCACAACAATGATGTTGAGATACAAAGACTTTTTTATAAAATAAATAAAACTGTTCCCCTTTGTTACGGCAAGCCTACATAAGTTCAGGAATAACATTTTGCTTAACAAGTCACATAAGTTGCATGGACTCATTCAGTGTGCGATAATAGTGTTTAACATGATTTTTTAATGACTACATCATCTCTACACCCCACACATACAATTATCTGTTAGGTCCCTCAGTCGAGAAGTGAAATTCAAACACAGATTCAACCACATAGACCAGGGAGGTTTTCCAATGCCTCGCAAAGAAGGGCACCTATAAGTAAATGGGAAATAAAAAATACAACTAAAAACAGATGTTGAATATCCCATTGAACATCCTATGGCCATGCTTTGTTTTTAAAACAATACATGTATTAGTAAGAAGTAATGTGGTATATTGCTCAATTTCATCTCATTATGTGGTTGAGTCTTTTAACCAAAATATCAGATGAAACAAAATGTTCAGCTGTCCATTTTAAGGTTGGAGGTTAATGTGGTAACGGGGACACTCGAGTCATGTCAGTGTGTCTGTGTGTGAGATTTGGGATGTGAATAGTAGTAGACAGCATCTATAGCATCGCTTCACTATCAATTGATGCAGCAGATTCAAAAAAAAACATTGAAAAACAACCAAGCTTGTGAACAAGACTATGTAAATAGCCAAGAAACAAGAGGACAAAGACTCACTTTGCTGACTCAAGTAAATAAGACCCAACTTTTATGCCTATGCCAGTGCCTCCAAAAATGAATTGATCAGCGCTTCACTCACAGTGCGCAAAGCTGTTGCTGCGCGAGGCGGGAGGTAGGATTCGTATTTCTTTGTGCAGCTATGAAACAAAACAGCAGACATACTTGGAAAACAGCTACATCAGCATTCCTCTGCTCGAACTCGCAACTCGCACAGATGCTCATACTTGACGTTTGACTCTATTTTTTTTGCCACAAATGCAAATGTAATGCTCACACTGTAGAGCCCTGCAAATTGACCAACCGCCAACGTGGCTGGTGAAATAGACATTCTTACCCGCCAATACCTACAGTTGAAGTCGGAAGTTTACATACACCTAGGTTGAAGTCATTAAAACTAGTTTTTCAACCACAAGCTATGTTGACTGTGCCTTTAAACAGCTTGAAGTTGACTGTGCCTTTAAAGAAGCTTCTGATAGGCTAATTGACATCATTTCAGTCAATTGGAGGTGCACCCGTGGATGTATTTCAAGGCCTACATTCAAACTCAGTGCCTCTTTGCTTGACATCATGGGAAAATCAAAAGAAATCAGCCAAGACCTCAGAAAAACAATTGTAGACCTCCACAAGTCTGGTTCATCCTTGAGAGCAATTTCCAAATGCCTGAAGGTACGATGTTCATCTGTACAAACAATAGTATGCAAATATAAACACCATGGGTCCACGCATCCGTCACACCACTCGGGAAGGAGACGTGGTCTGTCTCCTAGAGATGAACGTACTTTTGTGCGAAAAGTGCAAATCAATCCCAACAGCAAAGGGCCTTGTGAAGATGCTGGATGAAACAGGTACAAAAGTATCTATATCCACAGTAAAACAAGTCCTATATCGACATAACCTGAAAGACCGCTCAGCAAGGAAGAAGCCACTGCTCCAAAACCACCATAAAAAAGCCAGACTACGGTTTGCAACTGCTAATGGAGACAAAGATCTTACTTTTTGGAGAAATGTGACCAAACAGTAACTGTTTGGCCATTATGACCATCGTTATCTTTGGAGGATAAAGGGGGAGGCTTGCAAGCTGAAGAACACAATCCCAACCGTGAAGCACAGGGTGGCAGCATCATGTTGTGGGGGTGCTTTGCTGCAGGAGGGACTGGTACATTTCACAAAATAGATGGCATCATGAGAAAGGAGAATTATGTGGCTATATTGAAGCAACATCTCAAGACATCAGTCAGGAAGTTAAAGCTTGGTTGCAAATGGGTCTTCCAAATGGACAATGACCCCAAGCATACTTCCAAAGTTGTGGCAAAATGGCTTAAGGACAACAAAGTTAAGGTATTGGAGTGACCATCACAAAGCCCTGACCTCAATCCTATAGAAAATTTGTGGGCAGAACTGAAAAAGCGTCTGTGAGCAAGGAGGCCTACAAACCTGACTCGGTTACACCAGCTCTGTCAGGAGGAATGGGCCAAAATTCACCCAACTTATTGTGGGAAGCTTGTGGAAGTCTACCCTAAACATTTGACCCAAGTGAAACAATTTAAAGGCAATGCTACCAAATACTAATTGACTGTATGTAAACTTCTGACCCACTGGGAATGTGATGAAAGAAATAAAAGCTGAAATAAATCATTCTCTCTACTTTTATTCTGACATTTCACATTCTTAAAATAAAGTGGTGATCCTAACTGACCTAAGACAGGACATTTTAATTAGGATTAAATGTCAGGAATTGTGAAAAATTGAGTTTAAATGTATTTGGCTAAGGTGTATGTAAACTTCCGACTTCAACTGTAAATCTATCAAAATTTGACAAGAAAGATACTGGCATCCTTCCTAACTCAGATGCCAGAGAGGAAGGAAACTGCTCAGGGATTTCATCATGACCTTTAAACAGTTATAGAGTTAAATGGCTGTGATTGGAGAAAACTGAGGATGGATCAACAACATTGTAGATAGTCCACAATAGTAACCTAATTGACAAGAGTGAAAAGAAGGAAGCCTGTACAGAATACAAAATATTCCAAAACATGCATCCTGTTTGCAATAAGGCACTAAAGTAAAACTGCATTAAAGTGTGGCAAATATATTAACTTTATGTCCTGAATACAAAGCTTTATGATTGTGGCAAATCCAACACAACACATTAATGAGTACCACTTTTCATATTTTCAAGCATGGTGGTGGCTGCATCATGTTATGAGTCTGCTTGTCATCGGCAAGGACAAGGGTGTTTTTTAATGATAAAGAGGAAAACCTGGTTCAGTCTTCTTTTCAACAGACACTGGGAGACAAATTCACATTTCAGCAGGACAATAACCTAAAACACAAGGCCAATTATACACTGGAGTTGCTTACCAATATGACATTAAATGTTCCTGAGTGGCCTAGTTAAAGTTTTGACTTAAATCGGCTTAAAAATCTATGGCAAGACTTGAAAAGGCTGTCTAGCAAAGATCAACAAACAATTTGACAGAGCTTGAAGAATTCAAAAAATTATAATATACAAATATGGTACAATCCAGGTGTGCAAAGTTCTTAGAGACTTACTTATCCAGAAATACTCACAGCTGTAATCAGTGCCAAAGGTGATTTTAATATGAATTGACTCAGGGGGTTGAATACTTATCTAATGAAGATAGTGTTTAATTTTTCATCCATTTTTGACAAATGCTAGAATTGTTCTTCCTCTTTGACATTAAAGTATTTTCTGTAGATTGTTGACAAAAAAAATACAATTAAATCCATCTTAATCCCAGTTTGTAAAAACAACATTTTGTAAAAACAAAATGTTGAAAAAGTCAATACCGGCACTTTATCTGTGATCGATAATGATCGATACAAATAATTCTGTGAAAGGCTAATATCAGCTGATTTATTGGTCGGGCTCAAGGGATAACACAAACACACACATAGATACACACACATAGATACACACACAGACATAGGCAGACACACGCAAAGACCCCCCCCCCCCCCCGACATCTAAGGACATCAGCAAAGACCTGCTTATCAGTGAGGTCAGTTTGTTCCCCCTGCTGATGGTTGCGGTTCAAATGCAAGGAGGGACAGCTGATCCTAGACCACTTCCTGTTGTCATCTTCTACCCACAGAGGATAGCTCTACTCTGTAACAAGCACACTCTGCAGACACCTGTATAGGAGAGGTACTAGACAGAACCTAAGATTGAGGTCTTACTGTAGTGTACACAGGGGTAAAAGTAGACATAGTTTCTTACCGGTACGAGACTCCCTATGTGTGCGTGCACATTTAAAAAAAAACAATCATATCCTAGGTTTAATCATAGAATTACATATAGAATCCATATTCATTTCATATGATCTATGTGGGCCTAGTAGGCCTAGTCAAGAATTGTCATAACTTTTAACATGTTTTACCTTTTGACGTGATGTTTTCATCTAATTGTCCAACAATCACTTCAAAAAGGCACTGCTGTAGGCTACCTGCGCACGTTTGTCCACTCCCAAAATAATTCCAGTATCCAGTGCAACGTGCACCCTCAATTTGATGACTGGAAAGAGACATCTGCTACAAAACAGTAATGACATTCTGTAATGACATTCTGCAGTTGGCATTAGGCTTACAGCATATACACATGTAGCCTGAATTAATGCATCCACTGTTGTCCACGCGCGCCTTGGTCTCGTCCACTCATCTCCGCCTTGGCAAAATGGAAGTGTTCTCGTGTTCACAGCACAGCACAGCGGAGAGTATACCACCCGGTTTCAAGTCAATTCGCAAATGTTTCATGCGGCTGACATGTAGTAATGTTATTTAATGGTATAATAGCCTATAGTTTTCTTGGCATTTTGTGTTAATTATTGTGATAGGCTCACGGTTTACCGGTACAGCGTACCCCACTTTTTATTTTGCCGGGACGCCGTACCGGACCGTACCACCCTCCTTTGACACCTGAGTGTACATCAAATTAGTGAAAATAGAACAGACAGGAACTGGTACTCCTGCACACTAGGTATACTTGCAGATTCAACATTAGACCCTGACCATATCCTCTCTCAGTTTAACTGTCTCACTCTGGAGAAACTCACCAAACTCAAGCTTGGAGGGAATAGAAATACTGGAACATTATTCCACAACACTAACATTTCCCCACCCAAATCTCTGTCTCTCTCTCCATGTCTCACACACACCACACACACACTTTCGTATTGCTGTCCTTGTGGGGGAACAAAGAATTGATTGCCATCCAAAATTCTATTTTCCCTAACCATAACCCTAACCCTAACCTTAAACCCAAATCCCTAACCCTAAAACTATACCTAACCCTAACTGTAACGCTAACCGTAAACCTAACCCTAAAATTGCATTTTTCCTCGTGGGGACAGGCAAATGTCACTTCACCCCTACCTACATGTACAAATTACCTCGACTAACTTGTAACCCCGCACGTTGACTCGTTAACGGTACCCCCTGTATATAGCCTTTTTACTGTTATTTTATTGTGTTACTTTTTATAATTTTTTACTTTATTTGGTAAATATTTTCTTAACTCTTCTTGAACTGCACTGTTGATTAAGGCCTTGTAAGTAAGCATTTCACCGTAAGGTCGACACTTGTTGTATTCGGCGCAGTTGACTAATAAAGTTTGATTTGATTTGACTTGTCCGAATTTTCCTTGTTTTACTGTCCTTGTGAGGACTTCTGGTACCCACAAGGATAGCCAAACAAAAAAACACACACACACGCACACTCTCACACACATGTGTACGCGCAGCCACGCACACAAGCACATGAATGCACAAACAAACAAACACACACACATATACACATACACTCACTGCCCTTCAAATAGTTTTTTGAAGCCTTTTATTTGGCAGTGTGCCCGGTGGTTAGAGTGTTTCATTTTCCCTGTAAAGAACTGGGCAGCTGTCCAGAGACAGACAAAGAGAGAGGGAGGGGGGAGAAAGAGAGAGAGAGAGAGCGAGAGAGAGAGAGAGAGCAGGGAGAGAGAGAGGATTTAGTAAAAGAATGAAAGAGCAGGGAAAGGGATGGAAAGATGAACAGAATGAAAAAAAGAGAATGAAGACCCCAGACCCTCTTATTATCAGTTCCCTCCAAAACACAGTGATTGATATGATCACACAAGCAGTTCTCTCTCTCGCTCCCTCCCCCTCTCCTATCTATGCCCTCATTTTCTTTCTCTGTTCTGGAGAGGACCATTCTCCCCCTGTGGGAACCACACTCTGACACACACACACACACACACACACACACACACACACACACACACACACACACACACACACACACACACACACACACACACACACACACACACACACACAGCTCCTCAGCAAACAAACACCATGAATACTAACACGTCTTTGTGTCCACCGCACGTAAAGTGGGGGAGAGAGGAAGGTGAAGGAGAGAAAGCGAGGAGGAAAAGAGGAGCTGTAATAGTGTTGATCTTGTGGCTACTCTCACAGACCCCTTCCCTTCCTCCCCCCTCTCTCATTTTCTCGTTCTTCCCACCAGTTCTCTGGGGAATAAAGACCTCCATTCATCTGGTTGAGGAGAGACACAGCAGGGGGGAGAAGGGGAGGCATAGGGAGGCTCAAGGTGGGACAGTCTATGGAACTCTCTATGCGTGTGTGTTGGTTTGTTCTTCTATCCTTGTGGGGACCTAAAATCCTTAAAACAAGGAAAATTATGCTGCGTGGGTCATTGCCCACATCCCCCATGACTACAAACACGATTTTGAGGTTAGGGGTTAGGTTTAGAGTTACAATTAGGGTTAGAATTAGGTTTAGGGTAAAGGTAAGGGGTTAGTGGTTAGGTGTAGGGTTCGGAGTTAGTTTTAGGGTTAGGGATTAGACAAAATAGGATTTTGAATGGAAATTAATTTTAGGTCCCCAAGAGATTGAAAAAGAACATGTGTGTTTGTGTGTGTATATAAAAAATATATACAGTGCATTCGGAAAGTATTCAGACCCCTTGACTTTTTCTACATTTTGTTACGTTAAAGCCTTATTTTAAAATTAATTCAATTGTTTGTTTTTTCCTCATCAATATACACACTATATCCCATAATGACAAAGCAACAAAAGGTTTTTAGATTTTTTTGCAAATTCATAAAAAATAAATAAACGGAAATATCACATTTACATAAGTATTTAGACTCTTTACACAGTACTTTGTTGAAGCACCTTTGGCAGCGATTACAGTCTCGAGTCTTCTTGGGTATGACGCTACAAGCATGGCACACCTATATTTGGAGAGTTTCTCCCATTGTTCTCTTTAGATTCTCTCAAGCTCTGTCAGGTTTGATGGGGAGAGCGTTTCACAGTTATTTTCAGATCTCTGCCTGGCCCACTAAAGGACATTCAGAGACTTGCCCCAAAGCCACTCATGAGTTGTCTTGGCTGTGTGCTTAGGGTCATTGTCCTGTTGGAAGGTGAATCTTCACCCCAGTCTGAGGTCCTCAGCGCTCTGGAGCAGGTTTTCATCAAGGATCTCGCTGTACTTTGATCCGTTCATCTTTCCCTCGATCCTAGTCTCCCAGTCCCTGCCGCTCAAAAACAACCCTACAGCACATCGCTGCCCCCCACCATGCTTCACTGTAGGGATGGTGCCAGGTTTCTTCCAGATGTGACACTTGACATTCAGGCCAAGAGCAGACCAGAGAATCTTGTTTCTCATGGTCTGATAGTCCTTTAGGTGCCTTTTGGCAAACTCCCAGCAGGCTGTCATGTGCCTTTTACTGAGGATTGGCTTCATAAAAGCCTGATTGGTGGAGTGCTGCAGAGATGGTTGTCCTTATGGAAGGTTCTCCCATCTCCACAGAGGAACTCTGGAGCTCTGTCAGAGTGATCATTGGGATGTTGGTCACATCCCTGACCAAGGCCCTTCTCCCCCAATTGCTCAGTTTGGCCGGGCAGCCAACTCCAAGGAGAGTGAGTCTTAGTAGTTCCAAACTTATTCGATTTAAGAATGATGGAGGCCACTGTGTTCTTGGGGACTTTCAATGCTGCAGACATTTTTTGGTACCCTTTCACCAGATCTGTGTCTCGACACAATCCTGTCTGGGAGCTCTACGGACAATTCCTTAAACCTCATGGCTTAATTTTTGCTCTGACATGAACTGTCAACTGTGGGACCTTAAATACAGTTGAAGTCGGAAGTTTACATACACTTAGGTTGCATTCATTATAACTAGTTTTTCTACCACTCCACAAATTTCTTGTAAACAAACTATAGTTTTGGCAAGTCAGTTAGGATATCTACTTTGTGCATGACACAAGTGATTTTTCCAACAAATGTTTACAGACAGATTATTTCACTTATAATTTACTGTATCACAATTCCAGTGGGTCAGAAGTTTACATACACTAAATTGACTGTGCCTTTAAACAGCTTGGAAAATTCCAGAAAATGATGTCATGGCGTTCGAAGCTTCTGATAGGATAATTGACATAATTGTAGTCAATTGGAGGTGTACCTGTGGATGTATTTCAAGGCCTACCTTCAAACTCAGTGACTCTTTGCTTGACATCATGGGAAAATCAAAAGAAATCAGCCAAGACCTCAGAAAAAAAATTGGAGACCTCCACAAGTCTGGTTCATCCTTGTGAGCAATTTCCAAATGCCTGAAGGTACGACGTTCATCTGTACTTACAATAGTATGCAAATATAAACACCATGGGACCACGCATCCGTCATACCGCTCAGGAAGGAGGCGCGTTCTGTCTCCTAGAGATGAACGTACTTTGGTGTGAAAAGTGCAAATCAATCCAAGAACAACAGCAAAGGACCTTGTGAAGATGCTGGAGGAAATAGGTACAAAAGTATCTATATCCACAGTAAAACGAGTCCTATATTGACATAACCTGAAAGGCAGCTCAGCAAGGAATAAGCCACTGCTCAAAAAACGCCATAAAAAAGCCAGACTACGGTTTGCAAATGCACATGGGGACAAAGATCGTACTTTTTGGAGAAACGTCCTCTGGTCTGATTAAACAAAAATAGAACTGTTTGGCCACAATGACCATTTTTATGTTTGGAGGAAAAAGGGGGATGCTTGCAAGCCGCAGAACACCATCCAAACCAGGAAGCACAGGGGTGGCAGCATCATGTTGTGGGGGTGCTTTGCTGCAGGAGGGACTGGTGCACTTCACAAAATAGATGGCATCATGAGATAGGGAAATTATGTGGATATATTGAAGCAACATCTCAAGACATCAATCAGGATGTTAAAGCTTGGTCGCAAATGGGTCTTCCAAATGGACAATGACCCCAAGCACACTTCCAAAGTTGTGGCAGAATGGCTTAAGGACAACAAAGTCAAGGTATTGGAGTGGCCATCACAAAGCCCTGACCTCAATCCCATAGAAAATGTGTGGGCAGAACTGAAAAAGCATGTGCGAGCAAGGAGGCCTACAAACCTGACTCAGTTACACCAGCTCTGTCAGGAGGAATGGGCCAACATTCACTTAACTTATTGTGGGAAGCTTGTGGAAGGCTACCCGAAACATTTGATCCAAGTTAAACAATTTAAAGGCAATGCTACCAAATACTAATTGAGTGTATGTAAAGTTCTGACCCACTGGGAATGAAGATGAAAGACATAAAAGCTGAAATAAATCAAATCTCTACTATTATTCTGACATTTCACATTCTTAAAATAAAGACAGGGAATTTCTACTAGGATTAAATGTCAAGAATTGTGAAAAACTGAGTTTAAATGTTTTTGGCTAAGGTGTATGTAAACTTCTAACTTCAACTGTAGACAGGTTTGTGCCTTTTCCAATCATGTCCAATCAATTGAATTTATCACAAGTGGACTCCAATCAAGTTGTAGAAACATCTCAAGGGTGATCAATGGAAACAGGATGCACCGGTATTTGTTTTTTATTTGTAATACATTTGCTAAAATCTCTAAAAACCTGTTTTCCCTTTGTCGTTATGGGGTTTTGTGTGTAGATTGATGAGGATTGTTCTTTAATCCATTTTAGAATAAGGCTGTTAGGTAACAAAATGTGGAAAAAGTCAAGGTCCTACAAGTCAGTTTGTCAAATCTCTGCTCTGCTAGCACTGCCCTGGTCAACTGTAAGTGCTGTTATTGTTAAGTGGAAACATCTAGGAGCAACAACGGCTGAGCTGCGAAGTGGTAGGCCACACAATCTCACAGAGTAGGACCGCTGAGTGCTTGAGCAATGTTGCAACACTCACTACAGAGTTCTTGTACTGACATCTGGAAGCAATGTCAGCACAAGAACTGTTTGTCGGGAGCTTCACAAAATGCACACAGGCCTAAGATCACCATGCGCAATGCCAAGCGTCAGCTGCAGAGGTGTAAAGCTCACCGGAATTGGACTCTGGAGCAGTGGAAATTCGTCCTCTGGAGTGATTAATCATGCTTCGCCACCTGGCAGGCCGACGGACGATTCTGGGTTTGGCGGATGCCAGGAGAAAGCTACCTGACCCAAGGCATAGTGCAAACTGTAAAGTTTGGTGGGAGGAGGAATAATTGTCTGGGGCTGTTTTTCATGGTTCGGGCTAGGCCCCTTAGTTCCAGTGAAGGGAAATCTGAATCTTAATCTTAACGAAATCTTAAGTATACAATGACATTATAGACGATTCTGTGCTTCCAACTTTGTGGCAACATTTTGGGGAAGGCCCTTTCCTGTTTCAGCATGACAATGCCCCTGTGCACAAAGCATGGTTCATACAGAAATGGTTTGTCGAGATCGGTGTGTGTGTGTGTGTGTGTAAACAAGGTATTTAAACGAGTTCAAACAGTGTGCAATAAAATATGCCATCTCTGGAAAAACTGTCGTATTGAAGGTGTCTTCTTCCCTTTCCCCACTGAGCTTGAGAGAGTTATGCTTTACATGACTTCTTAAGGCAACCATGGATGTAATGCACAGTGCTACACAAGGCTTGCTCATACATTTAAAAGCGTAACTCTTAGAACGCGAGTGATATGTGTGGTATTAAAAATAGCGACTACTAGCATGAATTAATCTTTATCCTACAGAGACGACTCGATCTCGGAGTGTGTTATTACAACAGAATGGAGAGGGTCCCCTGCTGAACAACACAGTCACATTTACATGCTATACAAAGCATACGTCTAATGCCTGTCATTACCATTAATGACTGTGTATGTGTGTGTGTGGTGAATAAGAGCATTGCTTCAGGAAGGCAATTACAGTGATTATTACGGCGATTATGTGCTGATAGTATCACACCACTACATGAGAGGAACAAAGCCAGAGCAGATGCACTACACACAGAAAATATCCCACAGATGCAGACACACATACACACACTAGTGTTGTCACGATACCAGAATTTAGACTTCGATACCGAAAACTTACCAGGTTTAGTAATATGATACTCGATACCATCACGATACTCAATACCAAAACGTTATCAAAACAATACCACAAAAAAAAGAAGGCATATTAGCCAATGTCACAGAATAGCACTTAAATCCAGAAAGATAAAACTCAGCTACTGCTCTGTTCAATTGTTGAACATCTTTTGAGTTCAATATTCAAATGTTTTACATCAACATTCTTCAGACAGCCATGTATGTATTAAAGAATCAATTATAAAAATCTTACAATCAATTTGACTTTGTTTTTACCTATCTAACTACATAATGGTAATAATTTATTTGAATGGTAAATCTCTATTGATAAACTGGGTAAATCAAGATGTAGCCTAGGCTTATTCACAATACAGATAAATATTCAATAAAAAAGTGTGTGCATGAATTTTGAAATTGAGCTTGTTTTGGCTGATTTCATGGGGCTACAGATGAAAAACTATGTTTCTCTTCCATTTGGGACTTATTTTATTGTATTGGTCAACAACATTTGCATAGAAGTAACTTATTTTATAAAAGTGTGCGCCGTCTCTTTAACCGCTAATGACATCATTCACGAGGCAAGAGGGGGGCGGTCCGTCAGCCTTATTCACACACAGTCAGTTCGCTAAGGCAATAGATCATCTTTGGTGGGGAGTTTGACTGGGGCGGTACACCTGTCAAATGGTAACGCAGGAGTCCTAAGGCGAGCTCAGGGAGGACAGAAACCTCCCGTGGAGCAGAAGGGTATTTGGTGGGGATATTTGTCTTTTGTTTCTGTTAGTCTTTAGTGACATGGATAGAAGTACAGTCTGCTGTCATTCTGATCTAAGAATATTACTCCTGCTTATTATGAAGAAAAAATACATCTGTTTAACTTTGTAAAGTAAAGGTGTGTTTAGAATTATTTTTGTTGTATTAATGCTATTTAATCTCTCCTCAGACTAATATTATTCTGTTTGTCCTGTGGGTACCTTTGCCACTGTTCCACCCCTTGTATATTGCGCTGTCATGGTGTATTTGTAAAAAAAAAACACATACACAACAGCTGCTTATCACTCCATCATAGAAGAAATAAAAAGGTGGCAGAGAAACTGTGGAAAGACTGGAAATGGAGACTCAAGACTGTTGCTCGCACCAGTAAATCGACAGCATACCAAGGTAAATAGCAATTGACTGGACTGAGGAATAACCGATATATGCTGCCTGGACATTAGCCAGCATGCTCATTCTTAATTGACAAAAATTAAGGCTCAACGCACTGCACCAGGACAAGTCCAGACGTGAGAGAGAGGCCGATTAAGTGAATGAATGAAGTTTTGGTGGCAGTCAGCATTGAAATCAACATATTTTGAGTTATGGTTTGCATATTATCACAAACAAAGTACTCGGGTAGTGAATTGATGTTAGCTTCAGCTGTAAGCTAGCACGGAAAGTTAGCCTACAAAGCAGGAAGCTACCAGTATCTTCTTGCATTGTAAAGTGTTCTAGCCTGTATAGACATTGTTTTGGGAACAGTAATTAACAGTTTCAACATTTCTACATGCCATGTCACATTATTCAAGTGTGTTAACTTCTGTGCAGCATGACTGGGGACCTAAACATGATGCAGCCCAGACTCCCAGCGCAGCAGACCCGGCGCCAGGATAAGGTGATTAAGGAGGCAGTTGAAATTGGTGAAGGGGTTCTTGCATTGGAATTATATTGAATTCTGCTTATATCACACTATACCACAATAAACATAAAGTTCAAATGCCTAGATGCTGAGACCATTGATTAGGTCCTTTTGAAGTGACAGGTTGGCGAGTAACATTTCCACTGCGCTGCATCAGAACCATGGACAGCGCCCTACACACTAATGCAAGGCCGTTTTGGTAATGAACATAGGCTACAAGATAGATAGCTGTGTGCATGGCTGCACCCTATCTTACCAAAATAATACAAACTAAATGCTGAAAGTAGTAGCCTAGTTATTCATTAAAGCAAACAAAAATACGGAATATCAGTTTGGCTTAGAGTACCGACACAACTGTGAATGCGAACGAATGAAAGTGAACAGAACAAAACAGCGGTAACCAAGTAGGCCTAGTAAACAAAATATCAGATTGATAAAAGGCATGGAAATCTATATTTAAGTTAGTTACATTAACAGTAAACAAAAGGCGAAAGGAGATCCAAATAACCAAAACATAGCCTACAGTCTACTACTGTGAGATGCAGCCACGCACAGCTATTTTACCAAACAAATATGCCTATAGGCCGGCTTCAAACATGGAAAATCATGCAGCTCAGGAGAACAGAAACATTGTGATATGGCACAATACACTTCTGTGGAACAAATTCCACCCACGTAATCAATTAAGCAATGCCAGCCTACCATAAACAAATTTCCAATACATACAGTTCCATTTACAACCATGAAAACCAATAGGCTACAAGACAATTGAGTGCTTTTGACCAAGAATTGACAGGTTGGCACAAAATCTCCAATCTCTATCTGCACCAAGGACAGTGCCCTACATACTAAAGCAAGGCCGTTGAAAACCTACGTTGGCTAAAAGCAGTCACATGCTTCCCTTTCAAAAGAGTTTGTGTATATATTAAGACAACATTTTGTCAAAGTTTTTTCGACTTTTCATGCACGCAAATCATTTTTCAGAGGCAAGACAAATTTCGGTAGCCGAAGTCTATGCTCCTTCGTCTGTGTTGGTCAACTGTAGGGGTGACAAGAGTTTCTTCTTCTCGATTCATCCAAAAACTCAGTATGGATTCAACATGGCGAACGACAACGTAGAGCATCGATTGAATGAGGAGGTACAGACGTACCTGCACCTCTACGATTCTAGCCATGCATTATTGTAACGGCTTTCGTCTGGTGAAGGAGAAGAGGACCAAGGTGCAGCGTGGTAAGTGTTCATTTTAATAAACAAAATAAACTGAACACTGAAATGACAAAAATAATAAAGAGCGAGAACGAAAACGAAACAGTTCTGTAAGGAATACGCACAAAACAATCACCCACAACCAAAATGGGGAAAACAGGCTACCTAAGTATGATTCTCAATCAGAGACAACGATCGACAGCTGCCTCTGATTGAGAACCATACCAGGCCAAACACAGAAATGGAAAACATAGAAAAACAACATAGAATGCCCACCCCAACACACGCCCTGACCAAACCAAAATAAAGACATAAAAAAGGAACTAAGTTCAGAACGTGACAATTATATAAAGACCAGCATGTAAAGGCCAATTAATGTTCGAAAAAGTGGGGTAGCATGTGACAAGTTCCTTAAGGCAAAGAAAAGAACCGAGGACTGCAGTGGAGGTGCCGGTGGAAAGGCTACTCCAGAAATGTTGCTGCAACTTCCCTGGTTTGTTTGGCATGTGAATCATGGGAAGACTGAAAGCAACATGCTGTCTTCACCAGAGGATGGGGTATGTTGTTGAGTTTTCTATTGTAGTCAACGAAAACAGTACCCATGTTTGCTAACAATAACTAGCCCGCTAGCACTAGCTACTTGGCTAGCTAGTGGCTAGCTAGCTTAGTAGCATACTTGTGCAGAGAAAGCAAGGCAATCAACTAAACTATAGATCTTTACAACTTTTTAATCAAACATAATTTTGTCAGAGAAAGAAAATCATAAGCTTCTCACATTGGTAACACCGAAGTAAAAGTTTAGTAGCATGGTCCAGCTAGCTAAAATGTTGCAAACGTTTGAGCAGAGTTGAGGAGCTAGGCCAGGCCTACTAAACACTGCTCAAACATGTGCAACAGTATAGTCTATTGTAGTCTCAGTTTTATGATATTTTATATGATTTTCATTGATCGGTTTGGATGGTTTGGATACGTGTACAAAATAGCCCTCTACTTTTTTATTTTTCAAGGCACAAACACAAGTGAATGAAGACAGCATCAGGTGTTGTTCTCTGCGCCCCTGCACTGCCTGTTCATCAGTCCCCAGCACTGCCTCTGCCCCCAGCCCATCTCTCACACCCTAAGACCCTCACAAACTTTTACAAATGCACAATTGAGAGCTTCCTGTCGGGCTGTATCACTGCCTGGTACGGCAACTGCACCGCAGGGCTCTCCAGAGGGTGGTACGTTCTACCCAACGCGTCACCGGGGGCCTGCCCTCCAGGACACCTACAGCACCCGATGTCACAGGAAGGCAAAAAAGATCATCAAGGATATCAACCACCCGAGCCATGGCCTGTTCACCTCGCTATCATCCAGAATGTGAGGTTGTTACAGGTGCATCAAAGCTGGGACCGAGAGACTGAAAAACAGCTTCTATCTCAAGGCCAACAAACTGTTAATTAGCCATCACTAAACGGCTACCACCCGGTTACTCAACCCTGCACCTTAGAGGCTGCTTCGCTATATAAAGTTTAAGTCAGAAGTTTACATACACCTTAACCAAATACATTTAAACTCAGTTTTTCACAATTCCTGACATTTAATCCTAGTAAAAATGCCCTGTCTTAGGTCAGTTAGGATCACCACTTTATTTTAAGAATGTGAAATGTCAGAATAATAGTAGAGAGAATTATTTATTTCAGCTTTTATTTCTTTCATTACATTCCCAGTGGGTCAGAAGTTTACATGCACTCAATTAGTATTTGGTAGCATTGCCTTTAAATTGTTTAACTTGGGTCAAACATTTTGGGTAGCTTTCCACAAGCTTCCCACAATAAGTTGGGTGAATTTTGGCCCATTCCTCCTGACAGAGCTGGTGTAACTGAGTCAGGTTTGTAGGCCTCCTTGCTCGCACACCCTTTTTCAGTTCTGCCTACAAAGTTTCTATAGAATTGAGGTCAGGGCTTTGTGATGGCCACTCCAATACCTTGACTTTGTTGTTCTTAAGCCATTTTGCCACAACTTTGGAAGTATGCTTGGGGTCATTGTCCATTTGGAAGACCCATTTGTGACCGAGCTTTAACTTCCTGACTGATGTCTTGAGATGTTGCTTCAATATATCCACATAATTTCCCTATCTCATGATGCCATCTATTTTGTGAAGAGCACCAGTCCCTCCTGCAGCAAAGCACCCCCACAACATGATGCTGCCACGTGCTTCACAGTTGGGTTGGTGTTCTTCAGCTTGCAAGGCTCCTTCCTTTTTCCTCCAAAGATAACAATGGTCATTATGGGCAAACATTTCTATTTTTGTTTCATCAGACCAGAGGACTTTTCTTCAAAAAGTATAATTTTTGTCCCCATGTGCAGTTGCACATTTTTTATGATGGTTCTGGAGCAGTGGCTTCTTCCTTGCTGAGCGGCCTTTCAGGTTATGTTGATATAGGACTCGTTTTACTGTGGATATAGATACTTTTGTACCTGTCTCCTCCAGCATCTTCACACGGTCCTTTGCTGTTGTTGAGGCCACTGAGTTGGTCAATCTGGCAACAAGGGCACAGACAATTTTTTTGCGGTTGTCTTCAGCTTCTGGAGCATTGACAAACAGCTGGTGATCTCGTTAAATATAAATTGCATTTGTCAAATATATTTAATAACGTGCATCGAATTTGAAAGAGATGTTCATTCTCTGTTGGGGGAAATGATTGAAAAAATGTAAACTTTGCTTTCATGTAATAGTACGCAGTCGTTAGTATTAGACTGAACATGGCTGGTTAGCTACCTAGCCATGTGGCACCAAAGACTGCAAATGTCCTAATTTTATCTACATAAAACACCTCAGCATCGTTTCTGTCCTTTGTCAATGGTTTTCTGTGTATAACAACTTCACCCTTTCAAGTATTGCTCTTTGATTGAAAAGGTAAATAGCCTTTGTGGATAATGACCATTTGCTAGTATAAATACGCTAGCTAGCTAACCATAAATGTTCATAAATGTTAAATGTTTAAGGTTAAAGGTTAAAAATATACTTTATTTTTTTCATGAATTTTGCTCAACAGAGAATTAACATGTCGTTAAAATAATATTTTTTTGAATTCATTTTGACAAATTTAATTCATTCAGTGCATTCGGAAAGTATTCAGACCCCTTACCTTTTTCCACATTTTGTTATGTTCCAGTCTTATTCTAAAATGGATTAAATAAAATCATTTCCTCATCAATCTACACACAATACCCCATAATGACAAAGTGAAAATTAGGTTTTTAGAAGTTGTTGCAAATTTATTTAAAAAAACTAAAATATACCAAAATATTATTTACATAAGTTTTCAGACCCTTTGCTATGAGACTCGAAATTGAGCTCAGGTGCATCCTATTTCCACTGATCATCTTTGAGACGATTCTACAACTTGATTGGAGTCCACCTGTGGTAAATTCAATTGATTGGACATGATTTGGAAAGCCATAAGCTCCCACAGTTGACAGTGCATGTCAGAGCAAAAACCAAGCCAGGAGGTTGAAGAAATTGTCCGTAGAGCTCCGAGACAGGATTGTGTCGAGCCACAGACCTGGGGAAGGTTACCAAAAAATGTCTGTAGCATTGAAGGTCCCCAAGAACACAGTGGCCTCAATCAATCTTAAATGGAAGAAGTTTGGAACCACCAAGACTAAACTGAGAAGGGCCTTGGTCAGGGAGATGACCAAGAATCAGATGGTCACTTTCACAGAGCTCCAAAGTGTCTCTGTGGAGATGGGAGAAACTTCCAGAAGGACAACCATCTCTGCAGCATTCTACCAATCAGACCTTTGTAGAGTGGCCAGACGGAAGCCACCCCTCAGTAAAAGCCACATGACAGCCCGCTGGGAGTTTTCCAAAAGGACCATGAGAAACAAAACTCTTATAGACTGAATGCTAAGGGTCACGTCTGGAGGAAACCTGGCACCATCCCTACGGTGAAGCACGTTGGTGGCAGTATCATGCTGTGGGGATTCCTTTCAGTGAAAGGGACTGGGAGACCAGTCAGGATCGAGGGAAAACATTTACGGAGAAAAGTAGAGAGATCCTTGATGAAAACCTGCTCCAGAATGCTAAGGACCTCAGACTGGGGCGAAGGTTCACCTTCCAACAGAACAACTATTCTAAGCACACAGCCAAGACAATGCAGGAGTGGCTTCGGGACAAGTCTCTGAATGTCCTTGAGTGGCCCAGGCAGAGCCCGGACTTGAACCCGATCGAACATCTCTGGAGAGACCTGAAAATAGCTGTGAAGCGACGCTCCCCATCCAACCTGACAGAGCTTGAGAGGATCTGCAGAGAAGAATGGGAGAAACTCCCCAAATATAGGTGTGCCAAGCTTGTAGCGTCATCCCCAAGAAGACTCGAGGCTGTAATCGCTGCCAAAGGTGCTTCAACAAAGTACTGAGTAAAGGGTCTGAATACTTATGTAAATGTGATATTTCATTTATTTATTTAAGGCTGTAGCATAACAAAATGTGGAAAAATTCAAGGGGTCTGAATACTTTCCGAATGCCCTGTATTTAACAATGATTTTGCTTGTCAAAGAAAAACAATCGCATTCGATCAGAAATTGGGTCAAGTGGTCAGGGCTACATAAGGTTAATAAAATGGCTAAAGTACAACAGGAAGCAATGCCTAACCCCTGAGTTGCTTCAGAACCAGAAGGATGACTTCCTGTGTGGAATGGTGGTAGACTTCAGGAAACAGCAGAGGGAGCAGAGGGAGCACGCCCCTCTATCACTGTGTCATCTTTGTCTACTCTCTGTCCCTAGATGACCTGATAACCCTAAAAGGGGAGACACACGCGCACACACACACACACACACACACACACAAAGAGGGAAAATGGGCAGAGAGAGACACAATGGTTTTAACCAATCACACAACTCCCTGCCCTCCAGCCCCCACACACCAACAATAAGGCCTTTGTGTCAGGCAGCACTCCTCTCTCTCTCTCTCTGACAAACACACACACCAGCATCTTGCAGTGAAGGAAACACCATTTCTGGACACAGGACTGGTCTTCTGTGTGTGAGAGAGTGCATGTGGGTGCTTGCCTTTGTGTGTATGTCCACCTGGGCACATGACTGCAGCTGCCCCTTCTTTCCCCCTCCCCCATCTCGTTTTCTCCTACTCTCACCCTCTCTCTCTCTCTGTAGGTGAGAGGTCACGCACAGCAACATTCCACACTGAGAACGACAGAGCAGTGAAGAGAACAGAGAAGAGAAAAGAGACAGAGCACTACAGAAGAGAGAAATTATGGGTTCTCATACTGCCACAGAGCCACCAACACACGCTGAGCTGTGTATGTGTGTACCACTAGAGAAGACCCTTGTGACTGTAGTCATAAAACAGATGTTTGTTTTTTCTAAGACAGACTGACTTACAGACTAACTGACAGAAAAGAAAGATGGAAAGAACGAGAGGAAGGAAAGAAAGAAGAGAGAGGAACATACAGTAAATAAAAACAGAGAGGTGTAACGATAGAGTGAAGGGAAAGGTAGCAGTATGGGGACAGGTTCAAGGGCTGATAGTGCAGTGTTGAAAGCAGATCTTCCCACCACACACACACACACACACACACTCTGACATGCGGGCTCTAGAGGACAGCTGATGGGGAGATCTCGTTTCACTGACAAACACACTTAAGCTTCAAGTGAGAAACAGTGAAAACCAATACTCTACCGCGCTGCCTCCTCTCTGCCCCTTTCCATGTCTCCCCTCTCCCTGCCCTACCTCACCCTCTGCACCTCCGCCCACCTCCCTACTTCGCAAGTCTCCACTTCCCTTCCCACATCTCACCTGCCTCTCCAGGGTAGACCAGATCCCCCCCGACGCGCACACACACAGGTTAAAATGTCCCCCCTAAATCGGCACTAACACACAATAATCGACTCAGTCTCTGTGCTGTAGGTAGTCTTACCCACACCTAACTGTCTCTGTGCTGTAGGTAGTCTTACCCACACCTAACTGTCTCTGTGCTGTAGGTAGTCTTACCCACACCTAACTGTCTCTGTGCTGTAGGTAGCCTTACCCACACCCAACTGTCTCTGTGCTGTAGGTAGTCTTACCCACACCTAACTGTCTCTGTGCTGTCGGTAGCCTTACCCACACCTAACTGTCTCTGTGCTGTAGGTAGCCTTACCCACACCTAACTGTCTCTGTGCTGTAGGTAGCCTTACCCACACCTAACTGTCTCTGTGCTGTAGGTAGTCTTACCCACACCTAACTGTCTCTGTGCTGTAGGTAGTCTTACCCACACCTAACTGTCTCTGTGCTGTAGGTAGCCTTACCCACACCTAACTGTCTCTGTACTGTAGGTAGTCTTACCCACACCTAACTGTCTCTGTGCTGTAGGTAGTCTTACCCACACCTAACTGTCTCTGTGCTGTAGGTAGTCTTACCCACACCTAACTGTCTCTGTGCTGTAGGTAGTCTTACCCACACCTAACTGTCTCTGTGCTGTAGGTAGTCTTACCCACACCTAACTGTCTCTGTGCTGTAGGTAGCCTTACCCACACCTAACTGTCTCTGTGCTGTAGGTAGCCTTACCCACACCTAACTGTCTCTGTGCTGTAGGTAGTCTTACCCACACCTAACTGTCTCTGTGCTGTAGGTAGTCTTACCCACACCTAACTGTCTCTGTGCTGTAGGTAGTCTTACCCCCACCTAACTGTCTCTGTGCTGTAGGTAGTCTTACCCACACCTAACTGTCTCTGTGCTGTAGGTAGTCTTACCCACACCTAACTGTCTCTGTGCTGTAGCCTTGAAGCTTGTTAGCTGAGGCACCTTCAACAAGTGTGCCAGAACAATGCTACCATTTCCATAGCGAGGTCAGAGGTGAGCAGTCACCATACAGCAGAGACGATGTGTTAGGGGGCTAGAGTTTCACATTCTGTCACCAGCAAAACGCACACACAGAGCTGGCCAAGAAAAAAACACACACACACACACACACACACACACACACACACACACACACACACACACACACACACACACACACACACACACACAGTCTTGCATTTCTAACCAATTTAGGACTCCTCACATTTACATACCTTTTTAGGACCCTGCTTTCCAGACATCATAGAAGCACAGAAATTACACTCATGAGCTAGAAAAAAAATCTAATATGAGGAAATCACCGAAAGTTGCTGACTTCTTGAAAAAAGTCCACTTGTAATTTTACTACCTACTGGAGACCGCACATTGCAAATCAAATCAAATCAAATTGGTCAAATACACATGGTTAGCAGACATTAATTTTATTTTTTATTTTTTCCTTTATTTAACTAGGCAAGTCAGTTAAGAACAAATTCTTATTTTCAATGACGGCCTAGGAACAGTCTGTTCAGGGGCAGAACGACAGATTTGTACCTTGTCAGCTCGGGGATTTGAACTTGCAACCTTTTGGTAACTAGTCCAACGCTCTAACCACTAGGCTACCCTGCCGCCCCATGCGAGTGTAGCGAATTGCTTGTGCTCCTAGTTCCAACCGTGAAGTAATATCTAACAAGTAATGTAACAATTTCACAACAACTACCTTTTACACACAAGTGTAAAGGAATGAATACGAATATGTGCATATAAATATATGAATGAGCGATGGCCGAACGACATAGGCAAGATGCAGTAGATGGTATAGAGTACAGTATATACATATGAGATGAGTAATGTAGGCTATGTAAACATTATATAAAGTGGCATAGTTTAAAGTGACTAGTGATACCTTTATTACATCGATATTAGATGCATTCATTCTATTTTATGACTGAAAATATTGCATGTAGAATGCCACAATGATGCAACACGGATGGCAACTCAACGGCTGTAGTGTAGTTCTACTGTAGTGTAGTTCTACTGTAAAGGATTTAAACTGGAACAACCATTTCAGTAATGGAGTCATTATATCCAAGTAACAGATTAATAGTTTAGAAAAATGTATTTTATTTTTCTGTAACATTCAAAGTCAGCAGGCTTTGTATTCTTGAGACCTTAGTCACTCCAAAAGTGAACCACCCACCTGGGAAAACTTCCCCCAAACAGAGTGAGATGGAGGACATTCATCAACTGCCTATGAGCTTAAGTCAAGTAAGTCCCATTAAATCCTCAGATGTACACCAAGATAGAAGCTTATTTACACTTATTTTCTCTGATCTGCAACTATTCTGTTGTGTACATAGAACTTTACTGCTCTCCTGTCCCTGTTTACTAGCGCTTGGCCAGAAGCAGCAATGCATTTCTCACAGTCTTGTTTTCCAGGCGTTTTTCCCATTCGGATAAAATTCATCAAGGAATCTTCAACTGCATCCACCTCTATTGTCAACCAAAACCTTTTTGTTCCTTTGGCACCTTTGGAAAGAGATGACATTATGAATGACTACATTAAATAAAGGTTGAGTACAATACAGTATGTGTTCATCTCTGTATTAACTCTATCAGGTTGCAGCTGTATCTGCAGAGAGTGTTGAGGTTAAACTAACAATTCCAACTAAATAACTACATAGATAAGGATGTGAGAGAAGAATGTGCAATGCTGACATCAAGGCAGAGTCAATCTGTATGGAATCTAAGCCCATCAAAAGGTTTGCAATGTAATCCTTCTAATAAAAGCAATACTTATTAAATTAAGTTCCCTCACCCAGGAAAAACAATGTAAAGTGTGGTAATCCTTCTGACACACTAGTTCAGATCTAACGTCTTGACTTGTGTCCAATCCAAACTGAACCGTTCTGTGCTGGCATGGTTGGAAATACACTAACTGATGAAAACAGGATTGATCTGGACTAGCACAGTACCAGGTCGCAATTGTAAATGAGAACGTGTTCTCAATTTGCCTACCTGGTTAAATAAAGGTGAAATAAAAATAAAATAAATAAATAAAAGCTGACACTACAGAGTCAAAACGCACTGACTGAAGGCAGCAGGAAACATGCTTACTGTGTGAGCCTCTCCTTTGTCCCAGCTTTCCCTTGGTCATTGGCTGTTTGGCCTGAATAGCTGACATCTCTCCTGGAAAACATCAGTGGAAAACATGTCGAAAAGGACATTGTAATTAAGAATACGTCCATGTAAGGTATAGGCATACCGGTCAGATTTTCTTCATAGGATTCTTCAGACGACTCCTCTCTCTCAGAGTCATTCTCTGATGAACTATCAGTGGCCGCTGCATCCATTTATTCAAACATAACATTTTGTAAAAGACAATAAAAACAAAATCAAATTGCAGCAAGTTAAATCAATGCACAACCAATTAGAGTCAGCATTATTCCCAGAGTGAAAATGCACTGACTGAAGATAGCAGGAAACATGTTTACCGTGTGAACGTCTCTTGTTCCAGCTTTCCCTTGGTCATTGGCTATTTGGCCCGAATCGCTGACATCTCTCCTGGAAAACATCAGTGGAAATCATGTCAGTTTCACCCAATCCAACCTATCAACCAATCCATAAGCGATAACTGTTGGAAAAACTCAAAATGCAGGTTTATAACAGCTGTGCCATTCAAGCCTATTGAATATGGTATGAGAGGGACGGCTACAGCCACCAAAACCCTACAGATACAGCCATGTATTGAGAGGGGAAAGCACAATACCATGCTGAAATGAAGGCAGACTCCATCCTAACCTTTTTCACACCACTGTACAATCCAAACTGAACCGTTCTGTGCTGGCATGGTTGGAAATACACTAACTGATGAAGACAGAACAGATCTGGACCAGCACAGTACGGCCAGAATACTTATGGCACCGAAAGAGATGGTCGCCTCGCATCGCGTTCTTAGGAAACTATGCAGTATTTTGTTTTTTAATGTGTTATTTCTTACATTGATACCCCAGGAAATCTTAAGTTTTATTACATACAGCCGGGAAGAACTACTGGATATAAGAGCAACGTCAACTACCAACATTAAGTCCAGGAATATGACTTTCCCAAAGCGGATGCTCTGTTTCGACTACCACCCAGGGCAATGCATCAGATCCCTGTAGGTGACCCAAAACAACGGCGCCACAGATGGCAGATGGCGCGGTCTTCTGGTCAGGCTCTGTAGACGGGCACATCGCCCACATCTCACGAGTATACTACTCGCCAATGTCCAATCTCTTGACATCAAGGTAGACGAAATTCGAGCAAGGGTTGCCTTCCAGAGAGACATCAGAGATAGTAACATTCTCTATTTCACGGAAACATGGCTCACTTGGGATACGTTATCAGAGTACGTAGAGTCACCCGGTTTCTTCACAAATCTCAGAAACAAACATCTCTCTGGTAAGAAGAAGGGCGGGGGTGTATGCCTTATGATTAACAATTCGGGGTGTGATCATAACAACATACAGGAAACTCAAGTCCTTTTACTCACCTGACCTAGAAATCCTCACAAATGCCGGCCGCATTATCTACCTAGAGAAATCTCTTCGATTATAATCACAGCCGTGTATATCCCCCCCAAGAAGATACCTCAACGGCCCTGAAAGAACTTCATTGGACTCTATGTAAAATGGAAACCACATATCCTGAGGCTGCTTTTATTGTAGATGGGGATTTTAGCGAGGCTAATCTGAAAACAAGCTCCCTAAATTTTATCAGCATATGGAATGCGTGACCCGGGCAGGCATGATTCTGGTTCATTGCTACTCTAACTTCTGCGACGTATACAAAGCCCTCCCTCGCCCTCCTTTCGCAAATCTGACCACGACTCCATTTTGTTGCTCCCAGCCTATAGACAGAAACTAAAACAGGAAACGCCTGTGCTCAGGTCTGTTCAACGCTGGTCCGACCAATCTGATTCCACGTTTCAAGATTGCTTCGGTCACGTGGACTGGGATCGAGTTTATTTGAAAGTGCATCAGTGATGTTGTACCCACGGTGACTATTAAAACCTTCCCCAACCAGAAACCGTGGATTGATGGCAGCATTCGCGCAAAACTTGAAAGGGCGAACCACTGCTTTTAATCATGGCAAGGCGACCGGAAACATGACCGAACACAAACAATGTAGCTATTCCCTAGGCAAGGCAATCAAACAAGCTAAGCGTCAGTATAGAGACAAAGTAGAATCGCAATTCAACGGCTCAGACACAAGACGTATGTGGCAGGGTCTACAGTCAATCACGGATTACAAAAAGAAAACCAGCCCCGTTGCGGACACCGATGTCTTGCTCCCAGACAAACTAAACAACTTCTTTGCTTGCTTTGAGGACAATACAGTACCACTGACACGGCCCGCTACCAAAACATGCGGGCTCTCCTTCACTGCAGCCAACGTGAGTAAAACATTTAAACGTGTTAACACTCACAAGGCTGCTGGCCCAGACGGCATTCCTAGCCGCGCCCTCAGAGCATGCGCAGACCAGCTGGCTGGTGTGTTTACAGACATATTCAATCAATCCTTATCCCAGCCTGCTGTGCCCACATGCTTCAAGAAGGACACCATTGTTCATGTTCCCAAGAAAGCTAAGGTAACTGAGCTAAATGACTAGCACCCAGTAGCACTCACCTCCGTCATCATGAAGTGCTTTGAGAGACTAGTCAAGGATCATATCACCTCCACCCTACCTGACACCTAGACCCACTCGAATTTGCTTACCGCACCAATAGGTCCACAGACAACGCAATCACACTGCCCTAACCCATCTGGACAAGAGGAATACCTATGTAAGAATGTTGTTCATCGATTACAGCTCAGCATTTAACACCATAGTACCCTCCAAACTCGTCATTAAGCTCGAGACCCACCGCCCTGTGCAACTGGGACCTCGACTTCCTGACGGGCCGCCCCCAGGTGGTGAGGGTAGGTAAAAACATCTCCACCCCGCTGATCCTCAACACTGGGGCCGTTCTCAGCTCTCTCCTGTACTCCCTGTTCACCCACGACTGCGTGGCCATGCACTCCTCCAACTCAATCGTCAAGTTTGCAGACGACACTACAGTGGTAGGCTTGATTACCAACAACAACGAGACGGCCTACAGGGAGGAGGTGACGGCCCTCGGAGTGTGGTGTCAGGAAAATAACCTCACACTCAACATCAACAAAACAACCTCAGGAGGCTGAAGAAATTTGGCTTGTTACCAAAAACACTCACAAACTTTTACAGATGCACAATCGAGAGCATCTTGTCGGGCTGTATCACCGCATGGTACGGCAACTGTTCCGCCCACACCGTAAGGCACTCCTGAGGGTAGTGAGGTCTGCACAACGCATCACCGGGGGCAAACTACCTGCCCTCATGGACAACTACACCACCCGATGTCACAGAAAGACCAAAAAGACCATCAAGGACAACAACCACCCGAGCCACTGCCTGTTCACCCCACTATCATCCAGAAGGCGAGGTCAGTACAGGTGCATCAAAGCTGGGACTGAAAAACAGCTTCTATCTCAAGGCCATCAGACTTGCACTGACTGAAGGCAGCAGGAAACATGCTTACCGTGTGAGTCTCTCTTTTGCCCCAATCCCTTGGTCATTGGCTGTTTGGCCCGAATAGCTGACATCTCTCCTGGAAAACATCAGTGGAAAACATGTCATTTTCAAACAGGACATTGTAATTAAGAATAGGTCCATTAGTATGTAAAGTATAGACATACCTGTCAGATTTTCTTCATAAAAATTGCCCTTCTCTGATGATCCTGGGACATAACCATCTACACTGTTGCCAATGCTGGTTATTGAGTCATCAGTCTTGTATCCAAGCATAGCTTTGGTCAACTGTATTGAAGAAAAAAATTATATTGGATAACTAGACAGATGACAAAGTATTTGGACACCGGCACATTTTGATTAGTTACGACTGTGCTCCTCTACTTGTTTGTGTCATAATACTATGAATATGGGATGAAAGTGCAGACTTGCCCATCTTTGATTTACAAAGCTGATTCACAAGAACTTACATACTGTAAGCTGGTGTTGAATGACACTTTAACTTACGTATATACTGTCTGTTCTGATCAACGGTGGTGCATCATCCAACACATTGACTATCGACCCAGAAGTACTGTCCGCCTCAGAGGTACTGGCAGCCTCGGTGTCTGACATCTAAGGATACAATAAAATGATAGTCATGTGCAAATTAGGCAATAGGATATGATAACGATTCAACCATCCCCAGTATCCTCATTCTAAACAACTGACAAACCTGCGCTTCGGGATTTATCTTTTCTTTTCCTTTTCAAATCTGGTTGAAGTTGAACTATGCTTCTTTAGATTTTACATGCGCATTCTTAGCCTCTGCAGTGCCTTTGTAAAGGAAGACAAAAAGAATAGTTGAGACTTAATAGAATGACAAGATTGCTCGGCACACAACAGGGGATGGGCTGGGGGACACCAATGACTGTTATCATTGACTAAGAGGTCCAACAAACACCTATTACCATTTCTGTTTTTTAAAACTACTTTCAAGGTAAAAAAGCAAGTATAAGCATAAAATAAGCACATTATGCAAGTTCCTGCATGCAACTAAAGCTGAATGTGCTTTTATGGATGGACTAAAAGAGAATCAGTATGAGTGGTTTGGCTAAAGCAAGGCAAGCGTACTCTAAATACTAGGCAAATCAGAAAACATACCGCATTGGTTACTTTGTAGGTTCCTGGACTCTTATCTTCCATTATGTTTTCGATCTTAAAAAATGTGTGTAAGAAATAGGGATTTGGTTAAAGAATCTGCCAATATATGTATGTATTGTATGTATGTATTTTTCAAGACAGTGAATTGTCACAGTCCTACCAAAATTGACACTTTCCACAACCCTTATTCTTGTTGTGGTGTTTCACTCTTTTATGTGCAAAAAAAAGAAGAACGAGGAACCGCACCACGCCCCTCCCCCCACCCAAAATAATGTCCATGGTTTTCAATAAAAAAAATCTGGTCACTTATTTCTTAATTAGTTTAACATATTTCTTATTTTCATCTGAATTATTTCAATGTAAAAAACGGTATTTGGGTAAGAAAGTGCTATAAAAAACGGGCGCAACTTCAATACATGAATTTAATGAGGGGGTTTAAATATTTTAACACACATACAGGCTTATAACTTGACAAAAATGATGAAAAGGAACTGGCTTTTCTTGCTAGCTTGTTACACTATAGCAATATTATCTTCCAATACATGCAACATTGTTAACCACAATCATGTATTCTGAATCAAAGACACGTTTACCAATTATGCTAAACTTATTAGCTAGCTTGCAACCATAGCTACCTTTTTTTTTTTTTAACTAGCATGGGTAGCATGCTAACCGTTAGCAAGCCACAAATACCTATAAGGTAGAAACATGCAAAGTAACAATTGCACATTAATGAATTGTTTGGATAAACCTGCCAATTTCAATCTGTCATGACGCAGTATATCTGACACAATGCGGCTTTCAGACATCATCAATGCATGTTGGATTCCACCGAAAGACATACATGACTGACATTAATTCATTAAAAATAAAGACAACGAGAACATGCATTGCTTGTCAATACACCAAATACAATTTTAGCTAAAATATTGGTTAACAGTTTAGTTAATAGCTTACCTTCTTGCATGAATGCAAACATCTGCAACCATCCTCCTCTTCCTTAAAACACGTGCTGCACAGCTACTTCAGTGGTGATCACGCTCAGGCAGGGACAGGCTTGCCAGGTCAACTTCAAATTTCTAGGAGTCTGCGCAAACCAGACTTCAAAACCCACCTTCACTAGCACAATTTTAGCAGAATACAGGGAAAATAATGATTTTTTAAAAATGCCATGTTGGTAACGTTGCAATATAGAAGTAGTATAACAACTTCCACCTAGCGACCAAAATCTTTCACCTGCCGCAAAGTTTTAAAAGTACATCAATAAACCACAAAATAGTGTACATGGCAACCTTGGGCAGAGATTTATGCTGCAACATGGGGGAGGGGGAACTCTGTATCTTTTATTATTATTATATTTTTATTAACAACAAATCAATACAGGAAGTACATTTGGGAACACAAGTATATATAAATAATATACAAAGGTCAGGGGGAGGGGGGGGGGACTGTTGACCTATAAAACCTTTGATAGTTTGGTACTTTTGTGCACTTTGCAGTGGGGGAGGGGCAGGGTCTCAAGCGGAAATTATGGCCAGTAGATATGCATAACAATGATTCCATCAGCCCAGATTTCTGAATATGTCTGCAATGTTATTACTGTTAGCCACATTTCCTTAGACAATTTGGGTTTGTAGCTTACACAATCAGTATCAGTGAGGTGTTAAGTGCAGCTACTTGAATGGTCTGTACATGAGAGATGGAGTGGTGGATATGTACATTTTTAACTGGGGAGACTTGCTGACACAAAAGTAGCTTATGGCAGGTTAATATTCGATCTAGCAACCTAACCCATCAGCAATCAGATTAATTACCTGCCCACAGACCACTCAAACAGCCTACTGATATTAACAGCCATCTCTCACTATAGGCACTCAGCTACTCCCACAATCTCTCTTTCTCTCTTATAACAGGCCTTTTTTTAATCATATTTGCATTTATCTTCCACTAGATCCCTGGTTTCACAATGTGGAATAAAATGTCATGATAATACGTGATTTCAGGTTTGTACTGCTGTGAAGACGTAGGCCTTTACATCAGCATTGATCTCTTTGCAAAAAGCCTCAAGAAAACTCATAATAACATTGGGTAGCTGATGGGTATAATCAAAATGTCTGCTTAATGTTTTTGAGGGAGCAGCAGAAAAGTGTACCCAACCTGGGGTACAACTTGCTAGAATTGGTAGTTGAAGCAGTAGTAGTAGCCATGTAATGGCAGCAGTGTTGTAGTTGAGTCACAAAAGCATAAGTCCGAGTCAATTCACAAGACCCTATGGCTACTCTGAGTTGAGTCAAAGTCACCAATGTTGGAGTCAGGAGTCGAGTCACAAGTCCCTATGGCTGAAATCAGAGTCCCACTGTTTGGTCCAAGAGTTCAAGTCTAAGACAATGGGTCCATATTAACTTAATATTAAGTTATTAACCCAGTCAGATAGTGTCAGGAGGAATTTGATCAATCATTTTTCATATCCCCTTTCTTTCTGTGCCAACAAATGTTTATATGCTACAGGTAAACCAGATTGTCAGCTAGCTAATTAGGTAACATGTTGAACATGGTGTGGCTGCACAGCTTCTTCATATTTGATGTAGTCTAAATAGAAACTGAAAGACACAGACAGACAGATACACCTCTATAAACTATACTGAAGTCAGATATTAGTGGCTAATGTGCACATTCTGTGGAGGTCAACTAGATCTGTTAAAAGGTCTACAGCAACAACACATTTTATGTTTGTGTTAGAGAGCACATAACATGCCTATCTGAATTTAACTTAATCATTTGAAATCCCATATTTCAATGTTAAGCTTTGATTTGTAACATATTAACTGTTTTTCAGTGCATAGTAGTCTACAAGAGTCTGTAGAACAGGTTCATATTAGTGGTACAGTTGAGTGAGAATTCCAGCCAGCAGTTGAAATTTTGATACATTGTATGACACGCCCTACACTACAGCCAATCATTGAGCAGCCTCCCACCCCATTCTCTGCTCCCATCCCCCTCTCCTTTACCAGGTCATATGCTGTATATTAAGGCCACATATAAGTATTAATGAACAAACAGCTATAGACAGTACTGAAGTCAGATATTAGTGGCTAATGTTAACATTCTGTGGTCAACTGCTCCTAGATCTGTTAAAAGGTCTACAGCAACAACACATTTTATGTTTGTGTTAGAGAGCACATAACATGCCTATCTGAATTTAACTTAATCATTTGAAATCACAAATTTCAATGTTAAGCTTTGATTTGTAACATATTAACTGTTTTTCAGTGCATAGTAGTCTACAAGAGTCTGTAGAACAGGTTCATATTAGTGGTACAGTTGAGTGAGAATTCCAGCCAGCAGTTGAAATCCCCCCCTCCCACAACCACAAAGTCATATACACTGGTCAAAAAAATAAAGGGAACACTAAAATAACACATCCTAGATCTGAATGAATGAAATATTCTTATTAAATACTTTTTTCTTTACATAGTTGAATGTGCTGACAACAAAATCACACAAAAATGGTCAATGGAAATCAAATTTATCAACCCATGGAGGTCTGGATTTGGAGTCACACTCAAAATTAAAGTGGAAAACCACAATACAGGCTGATCCAACTTTGATGTAATGTCCTTAAAACAAGTCAAAATGAGGCTCAGTAGTGTGTGTGGCCTCCACGTGCCTGTATGACCTCCCTACAACGCCTGGGCATGCTCCTGATGAGGTGGCGGATGGTCTCCTGAGGGATCTCCACCCAGACCTGGACTAAAGCATCCGCCAACTCCTGGACAGTCTGTGGTGCAACGTGGCGTTGGTGGATGGAGCGAGACATGATGTCCCAGATGTGCTCAATTGGATTCAGGTCTGGGGAACGGGCGGGCCAGTCCATAGCATCAATGCCTTCCTCTTGCAGGAACTGCTGACACACTCCAGCCACATGAGGTCTAGCATTGTCTTGCATTAGGAGGAACCCAGGGCCAACAGCACCAGCATATGGTCTCACAAGGGGTCTGAGGATCTCATCTCGGCATCTAATGGCAGTCAGGCTACCTCTGGCGAGCACATGGAGGGCTGTCCCCAAAGAAATGCCACCCCACACCGACTGACCCACCGCCAAACCGGTCATGCTGGAGGATGTTGCAGGCAGCAGAAGGTTCTCCACAGCGTCTCCAGACTCTGTCACGTCTGTCACATGTGCTCAGTGTGAACCTGCTTTCATCTGTGAAGAGCACAGGGCGCCAGTGGCAAATTTGCCAATCTTGGTGTTCTCTGGCAAATGCCAAACGTCCTGCACGGTGTTGGGCTGTAAGCACAACCCCCACCTGTGGACGTCGGGCCCTCATACCACCCTCATGGAGTCTGTTTCTGACCGTTTGAGCAGACACATGCACATTTGTGGCCTGCTGGAGGTCATTTTGCAGGGCTCTGGCAGTGCTCCTCCTACTCCTCCTTGCACAAAGGCGGAGGTAGCGGTCCTGCTGCTGGGTTGTTGCCCTCCTACGGCCTCCTCCACGTCTCCTGTCCTGATGTACTGGCCTGTCTCCTGGTAGCGCCTCCATGCTCTGGACACTACGCTGACAGACACAGCAAACCTCCTTGCCACAGCTCGCATTGATGTGCCATCCTGGATGAGCTGCACTACCTGAGCCACTTGTGTGGGTTGTAGACTCCGTCTCATGCTACCACTAGAGTGAAAGCACCGCCAGCATTCAAAAGTGAACAAAACATCACCCAGGAAGCATATGAAATGAGAAGTGGTCTGTGGTCACCACCAGCAGAACCACTCCTTTATTGGGGGTGTCTTGCTAATTGCCTATAATTTCCACCTGTTGTCTATTCCATTTGCACAACAGCATGTGAAATTTATTGTCAATCAGTGTTGCTTCCTAAGTGGACAGTTTGATTTCACAGAAGTGTGATTGACTTGGAGTTACATTGTGTTGTTTAATTGTTCCCTTTATTTTTTTGAGCAGTGTACATTAAGGCCAAATATAAGTCTTAATGAAGAAACTGCTATAGACAATACTGAAGTAAGATATTAGTGGCTCATGTTAACATTATGTGGAGGTCAACTGATCCTAGATCTGTGACTTTAAGTGCCTAAAGCCAACTCTAATATACAGTAACAGTCAAAAGTTTGAACACACAAACTCATTTAAGGGTTTTTCTTTATTTTTACTATTTTCTACATTGTAGAATAATAGTGAAAACATCAAAACTGAGAATAATACATATGGAATCATGTTGTAACCAAAAAAGTGTTAAACAACTCAAAATATATTTGAGATTATTCAAACCCTTTGCCTTGATGACAGCTTTGCACACTCTTGGCATTCTCTCACCCAGCTTCACCTGGAATGCTTTTCCAGCAGTCTTGAAGGAGTTCTCACATATGCTGAGTACTTGTTGGTTGCTTTTCCTTCACTCTGCGGCCCAACTCATCCCAAACCATCTCAATTGGGTTGAGGTTGGGTGATTGTGGAGGCCAGGTCATCTGATGCAGCACTCCATCACTCTCCTTGGTCAAATAGCCCTTACACAGCCTGGAGGTGAGTTTTGGGTCATTGTCCTTTTGAAAAATAAATGATATCCCCACTAAGCGCAGACAAGATGGGATGGTGTATCGCTGCAGAATGCTGTGGTAGCCATGCTGGTTAAGTGTGCCTTGAATTCTAAATAAATCTCTGACAGTGTCACCAGCAAAGCACCACCACACCTCCTCCTCCATGCTTCACGGTGGGAACCACACATGCATAGATAATCCGTTCACCTACTCTGCTTCTCACAAAGACACAGTTGGATCCAAACATTTCAAATTTGGACTCATCAGACCAAAGGACAGATTTCCACCGGTCTAATGTCCATTGCTAGAGTTTCTTGGGCCAAACAAGTCTCTTCTTATTTTTGGTGTCCTTTAGTAGTGGTTTCTTTGCAGCAATTCGACCATGAAGGCCTGATTCATGCATTCTCCTCTGAACAGTTGATGTTATTTGAACTCTGTGAAGCATTTATTTGGGCTGCAATCTGAGGCTGGTAACTCTAATGAACTCATCCTCTGCAGCAGAGGTAACTCTGGTTCTTCCTTTCCTGTGGCGGTCCTCATGAGAGCCAGTTTAATTTGGGCGCTTGATGGTTTTTGCCACTGCACTTGAAGAAACTTTAAAAAAGTTATTGACATTTTCCTCATTGACTGACCTTCATGCCTTAAAGTAATGATGGACTGTTGTCTCTGTTTGCTTACTTGCGCTGTTCTTGCCATAATAGGGACTTGGTATTTTACCAAATAGAGCTATCTTCTGTATACCACCCCTACCTTGTCACAACACAACTGATTGGCTCAAACGCATTAAGAAAGAAAGAAATTCCACAAATGTACTTTTAACAAGGCACACCTGTTAATTGAAATGCATTCCAGGTGACTACCTTATGAAGCTGTCTGAGAGAGTGCCAAGAGTGTGCGAAGTTGTCATCAAGGCAAAGGGTGTTTACTTAAAACAATCTCAAATCTCAAATATATTTTTATTTGTTTAACACTTTTTTGGTTTCTACGTGATTCCATATGTGTTATTTCATAGTTTTGATATCTACAATATTATTCTACAATGTAGAAAATATGAGTATGTGTGAGTATGAGTATGTGTGTCCAAACATTTGACTGGTACTGTATATATATTTTGCGGTTGGCTAAAGACTCAAGTATGAAGGTAGGGTGGCCACGCCCATCTCGTTTATGAACTTTATAGGGCCTAAGGCCATTTCTAATATATAGATGCTGCTATTGGCTCAGTATTTAAGTATGATGTCGGGAGTGCCACGTTGTGCCACCCAGTTAAGCTACAAGTGTCCAGGAGCAAGCCTTCTTATATCAATGGTCTGATTAGCTCGAGACTCACATACGCATCTCCCCTCATTGCCATAGACATGTTTAAGCTATGACCCCCTAGACAAATCCCCTCAATAGCTTTGAAGACTAGAAATGTAAGAATACCCTTAATTAGATAGAATTTGTAAACGTTCCAAAAAGGGCCAAACAAACCGGATAAAAATCTGTTTTTATAATATGTACCGGTTCATGAGGGTTGCCTAATCACACACATGACATTTTAGAAAGATGTGACCTTTTTAACCCTTTGAAACAGCCCCTATGACCCCAATTCAAGGCACTTCCGGTTGTCACAGGAAGCTGAAAATAAACACATATCCTCATTGGGGTAGGCTTTTACAGAATCCTGAGTTTCAAGTCTTCACGTTAAGAACTGACTGATTTACAGAGGGTTGAACTCAGTGTTTATACAAACTGCAGGTTGGGTATATCAAAACCACTTTTAGGGTAATTTAACCACTTCCGGTTGCTCTAGGAAGCTTAAACTCAACACAGGTAATCCTCATAGTGGCCTGATGGATTGTCATTGAAGACAGCTTGAGATGGCAATCATAACCCACATAGGCATCAGGTTGAATTTAGTGCAGCAGGCAATGTATTCCTATGGGGAGAGATGTCAATGTAAACTGTTAGAAGAAAACACCCTGTTTTCACTGTTAAGGGTTAATTCCACACTGTCAAGGTTAGGCTTGCACAGATCGGGAGGACCTTGGGAAGGTTCCTGTGATTGAATTGTGCTTCTAGCCTCAACGGTTCTGCCGCTGTCACCCAAAAGCACCTCACATTTAGGTCAGGCTTCGTTTTGGGCCTTGTGCTAAGACCTTTCTGGATGTCAATATCGTTCCCCAAAAACGTCAGAGACAGCTGCTCTTCACATATGTGGCTCTGTATATGGCCCCCAACCATAATCTGGAAATATATTAAATTCAGACTATACATGGATACATAGCACTACCTAGGTGGAACTTGTAAGTCCTCCAAAAAGAGCCAAAAAAACCGGATAAAAATCTGTTTTTATAATATGTACCGGTTCATGAGGGTTGCCTAATCACACACATGACATTTTAGAAAGATGTGACCTTTTTAACCCTTTGAAACAGCCCCTATGACCCCAATTCAAGGCACTTCCGGTTGTCACAGGAAGCTGAAAATAAACACATATCCTCATTGGGGTAGGCTTTTACAGAATCCTGAGTTTCAAGTCTTCACGTTAAGAACTGACTGATTTACAGAGGGTTGAACTCAGTGTTTATACAAACTGCAGGTTGGGTATATCAAAACCACTTTTAGGGTAATTTAACCACTTCCGGTTGCTCTAGGAAGCTTAAACTCAACACAGGTAATCCTCATAGTGGCCTGATGGATTGTCATTGAAGACAGCTTGAGATGGCAATCATAACCCACATAGGCATCAGGTTGAATTTAGTGCAGCAGGCAATGTATTCCTATGGGGAGAGATGTCAATGTAAACTGTTAGAAGAAAACACCCTGTTTTCACTGTTAAGGGTTAATTCCACACTGTCAAGGTTAGGCTTGCACAGATCGGGAGGACCTTGGGAAGGTTCCTGTGATTGAATTGTGCTTCTAGCCTCAACGGTTCTGCCGCTGTCACCCAAAAGCACCTCACCTCTGGCATCTTGCCTATGCCGCTCGGTCATTACTCATCCATATATTTATATGTATATATTCTATTCCATCCCTTTACTTGATTTGTGTGTATTAGGTTGTTCTGGAACGGTTGTTGTTGAATTGCTAGATTACTTGTTAGATATTACTACAATGTGTCCTAAAATGGTTACAAATACAAGACTGTGTGTGTGTGTGTGACAAGAACATTTGATTTGATTTGTTTTGATACCTTGCAGTATGGTATGTTACCACCAGGTGGCTTACAAAAATACCCCCTTCTTAGGACCCTGACAGTTTTGTGTGATTTTCAAACCAGGCATATTAGCATGCTATTTGCAGGCTATTCCAATGGTTTCCCTAGTTGAGCCCATGGTTTTGGACCTAACTTGGTCAAAGGTCCTAATATGGAAGGTGTTTATATAAGTTGAGGTCCTAATACGATCTCAAAAACGAGAACACACACACACACACACACACACACACACACACACACACACACACACACACACACACTAGGGCTGGGACAATACCAGTATCACAATCAGGGCTGGGAATTGCCAGGGACTGCGATTGTATTGCGATTTGATGTTCCAAACATATTGGTCACTATACACAGAGTGTACAAAAACATGCTCTTTCCATGACATAGACTATCCAGGTGAAAGTGCTCATCCCTTATTGATGTCACTTCAAATCAGTTTAGATGAAAGGGAGGAGACAGGTTAAAGAAGGATTTTTAAGCCTTGAGACATGGATTGTGTATGTGTACCATTCAGAAGGTAAATGGGCAAGACAAAGATTTAAGTGCCTTTGACCGGGGTATGGTAGAAGATGCCAGGCGCACCGGTTTGAGTGTGTCAAGAACTGCAGCGCCGCTGGGTTTTTCACGCTTAACAGTTTCCAGTGTGTATCAAGAATGGTCCACCACCCAAAGGACATCCAGCCAACTTGACGCAACTGTGGGAAGCATTGGAGTCAACATGGGCCAGCTTCCTTGTGGAACGATTTCGAACATCCTTGTAAAGTCCATGCCCTGACGAATTGAGGCTATTCTGAGCGCAAAAGGGGGTGCAACTCAATATTAGGAAGGTGTTCCTAATGTTTT
Organism: Salvelinus fontinalis; assembly: GCF_029448725.1. Taxonomy (NCBI): domain Eukaryota; kingdom Metazoa; phylum Chordata; class Actinopteri; order Salmoniformes; family Salmonidae; genus Salvelinus; species Salvelinus fontinalis. Next base: position 23,545,199 of record NC_074692.1, read on the forward strand.
GTACACTCCGTAGGTCTGCTGCAGAGAGAAAACAGAGAGCATGAGAAAACTAGTTTTGATCAGTCAGGGAAATAAAAGTGCTGAAAACATGTTGTCTCACTATGTAAAAGGAAGATGGAGAACAAGCTATAGGATGAAACAGCCTGGAGTGTGGGGTTTTGGCGCAGCTACAGCCGACTAGCGCTAGCTAACACTACCTACAGTATTTCTTTAGATCTTTTTTTTTACAAATAGATCATTGGAGTCAAATATCGTTACAATATCGTCCAAAAATATTATTGCGATATGTAACTGTATCGATTCCCCCCCCATCACTAATCGCGATACTCATTAGTATTGTGGCAGGGAAACAAAACACAAAGCAGGTTTAACTTCGGACAACCTGCCCTAATGTTGGAAACAAACATCATTGTTGTCATCAAGTCACATTTGTTTATTCTCCAAGCTATATCACACAATATTTGGCATACAGCAGGTTTTTAAAGGACCAAAGAGTTTTGTCTGCTTTGTGTTTTCTTTATTTGCCATGGCAAAAATATTGTCTAACTGGTATCATCACAGCCCTAATACACATAGTCCATCCCTCAGGGCAAGACAGCTGAGGGAGTGGACGCCAGGCCAGACTGCTGTTGTCTCAACCCTGACTCCTTCACATAAAGACACACTATTGGTCTAGTCAACATTCCCCAGCCTGCTCTTGTCTCTGCGACCCCAGAAGGTCAGGCAGGGTCAGAGTTCACCTCGCCTCGCCTCTGTGCAGCCAGCCTACCAGTGTGTGTGTGTGTGTGGGGGGGGAGTGACCTTGCAGTCGTTCCTTCCATTTGAGGTTATGCACTGCAGCACCAGCAGTTCGGATTAGGAAGCAGAAGCGTTTGTGTTTGTATGTGTGTGTGTGTGCGTGTATAAAACGTTGTTTTGGCCATTTTGCACGGTCATACATCCGCTCAGAAGAGCAGGGAAGTGTGTATGTGAGGTAGAGGGGGGTGGGGTAAACACAGATGGACAGCTGGTGTTTCTCTGATGGTAAATCACTCAGACCCCCCCCCCCCCCCGAAACACACACACAACTCTGGCCCCACCCCCCTCCCTCACACAGAGAAGTGCTCCTCTATATCAGGGATCATCAACTAGATTCAGCTGCGGGCCAATTCTTTCTTGAGCGGATGGTAAGGGGCTGGAACCTAATTACAAATAATTTGTCAATCGCAAATTGACCGCAAGAAGGACAAACAGATATAACATTTGACTTAAACATAATAATTTCAAACTCTGCTTACATTTGTATATGATCACATACACTACATGATCAAAAGTATGTGGACACCTGCTCCTCCAACATCTCATTCCAACCAAAATGATGTCCATTAATATTGAGTTGGTCCCCCCTTTGCTGCTATAACAGCCTCCATTGTTCTGGGAAGGCTTTCCAATATATGTTGGAACATTGCTATGGGGACTTGCTTCCATTCAGCCACGAGCATTAGTGAGGTCGGGCACTGATGTTGGGTGACTAGACCTGGCTCGCAGTCGGTGTTCCAATTCATCCCAAAGTTGTTTGATGGGGTTGAGGTCAGGGCTCTGTGCAGGCCAATAAAGTTCTTGCACACCGATCGCAAAACAAACCATTTCTGTATGGACCTCAATTTGTGCATGGGGGCATTGTCGTGCTGAAACAGGAAAAGGCCTTTCCCAAACTGTTGCCACAAGGTTGGAAGCACAGAATCATCTTGAATGTCATTGTATGGTGTACCGTTAAGATTCCCCTTCACTGGAACTAAGGAGCCTAGCCCAAACCATGAAAAACAGCCCCAGACCATTATTCAACTTTACAGTTGGCACTTTTCATTGGGGCAGGTAGTGTTCTTAGGGAAATCCGCCAAACCTAGATTCGTCTGTCGAACTGCCGGATGAAGAGTGATTCATCACTCCAGAGAACACATTTCCAGAGTCTAATGGCAGCAGGCTTTACCCCACTAGAGCCGATGCTTGGCATTGCGCATGGTGATCTTAGGCTTGTGTGCGGCTGCTCGGCCATTGAAACCTATTTCGTGAAGCTCCCGACAAAAAGTTATTGTGCTGACATTGCTTCCAGTGGCAGTCTGTAACTCGGTTGTGAGTGTTGCAACCGAGGACAGACGATCTTACACGATACGTGCTTCAGCACTCAGTGGTCTTGTTCTGTGAGCTCGTGTGGCCTACCACTTTGCGGCTGAGCCGTAGTTGCTCTAGTCGTTTCCACATCCCAGTAACAGCACTTACAGTTGAACAGGGCAGCTCTAGCAGGGCAGAAATGACATGTTGGAAAGGTGGCATCCTATGACGGAGCCACGTTGAAAGTTACTGAGCTCTTCATTAAGGTCATTCCACTGCCACTGTTTGTCTATGGAGATTGCATGGCTGTGTGCTTGATCTGTCAGCTACGGGTAGAGCTGAAATAACCAAATCAACTCATTTGAAGGGGTGTACACATACTTTTGTATATATAGTGTATACTGTATCTCTCTTTTATGTGTGGGAATACTTTGGAACAGATTTCCAACATTAAAATCACTTGGAGCTGATTTGCTGGTGTCAAACATCAAAACATTTAGTTTTGATGTCAGAAGTTTACATACACCTTAGCCAAATACATTTAAACTCAGTCTTTCACAATTCCTGACATTTAATCCTAGTAGAAATTCCCTGTTTTGGGTCAGTTAGGGTCACCACTTTATTTTAAGAATGTGAAATGTCAGAATAATAGTAGAGAGAATTATTTACTTCAGCTTTTATTTCTTTTAGCATATTCCCAGTGGGTCAGAAGTTTACATACAGTCAATTAGTATTTGGTAGCATTGCCTTTAAATTGTTTAACTTGGGTCAAATGTTTCAGGTAGCCTTCCACAAGCTTCCCACAATAAGTTGGGTGAATTTTGGCCCATTCCTCCTGACAGAGCTGGTGTAACTGAGTCAGGTTTGTAGGCCTCAGTTCTACTCACAAATTTTCAATGGGATTGAGGTCAGGGCTTTGTGATGGCCACTCCAATACCTTGACTTTGTTGTCCTTAAAACTTCTTATGGCTGCAAGGGGCAGCATTGAGTAACCTGGAAAGAGGTGGCCATTTCAAACGGCCTCCTACTCAATTCTTGCTCGTACAATATGCATATTATCATTACTATTGGATAGAAAACACTCTCTAGTTTCTTAAACCGTTTGAATTATTTCTCTAAGTGAACCAGAACTATTTCTGCAGCCCATTTCCTATCCGGAAGTGAGATTTCCAAATGCGAGGTCTTTTTTCAAGAGCTTGTCTATAAAAGGGCATGTCACTTGGGACTATAGAAACACATCATACGCCTTCCCCTGGGTGTCAAGCGGAAGTGAGAGCAGAAATTACTTGATTATCTCGTTTTGGGATTGAATACATCCTCTTGGAGTGAGAGGTCCGCCATTATTATTTTTTTCGAAGGCGCGAAGTTGGACCTGGAATTGCCTCCTGGAAAACCGTCGTTATAGGTGAATATGATCTCCGGCTTCGATTTTACTTGATACATGTCACAATATCATCCTAAAGTATGTTTTTTCAATATAGTTTAATTATATTATTGAAATTTATTCGGGACTTTAGACGTGATGCGTTGGAAGAATTTTTTCAAGAAGGAGAGGTTAGCGCCGCACGGCCAGTGTGCTTGCTAATTCAAGAGGGAAATAGTTCGTTCTGGATCCAAACAAAGACGGTTCTGGACAATGGACCCCTTTACAACATTCTGATGGAAGATCAACAAAGATAAGGACCCAATTTGGGATGCTATTTCATATATCTGTCGAGCTGTGCTATCGCTACCGATTACTTGGAATCAATGCTGTTGTGTGTTAGCCATTGCAGTAAGCTAATATAACGATATATTGTGTTTTCGCTGTAAAACACTTAAAAAATCGGAAATATTGTCTGTATTCACAAGATCTTTGTCTTTCATTTTGCTATACACCATATATTTTTCTGAAATGTTTTATGATGAGTAATTAGGTAGTTGACGTTGGTGTCTGTATTTACTCTGGCTACTCCCGTGCTATTTCTGACTGTAGCTATGATGGTAGCATCAATGTAAAACTGATTTATAGCTCAAATATGCACATTTTTTGAACAAAATATAGATTTATTGTGTAACATGTTATAGGACTGTCATCTGAGGAAGTTGTTTCTAGGTTTGTTTGGTTGGATCTTGGTTAGTTAGGTTGGCTTTGTGCATGCTACCTGTGCTGTGAAAAATGTCTGTCCTCTTTTGTATTTGGTGGTGAACTAACATAAATATACGTGGTGTTTTTGCTGTAAAACATTTTAAAAATCGGACACGTTGGCTGGATTAACAAGATGTTTATCTTTCAAATGCTGTATTGGACTTGTTAATGTGTGAAAGTTAAATATAAAAAAAAAATAGATTTTGAATTTCGCACCCTGCAATTGAGCTGGATGTTGTCATAAGTGTACCGATGTCGGGACAGCCAGCCTAACAGGTTAGGCCATTTTGCCACAACTTTGGAAGTATGCTTGGGGTCATTGTCCATTTGGAAGACCCATTTGCGACCAGTCTTTAACTTCCTGACTGATGTCTTGAGATGTTGCTTCAATATATCCACATACTTTCCTGCTTCATGATCCCATCTATTTTGTGAAGTGCACCAGACCCTCCTGAACCAAAGCACCCCCACAACATGATGCTACCACCCCCGTGCTTCACGGTTGGGATGGTGTTCTGCGGCTTGCAAGCATCCCCTTTTTTCCTCCAAACATAACAATGGTCATTATGGGCAAACAGTTTTATTTTTGTTTCATCAGACCAGAGGACATTTCTCCAAAAAGTACAATCTTTGTCCTCATGTGCAGTTGCAAACCGTAGTCTGGCTTTTTTTATGGCGGTTTTGGAGCAGTGGCTTCTTCCTTGCTGAGCAGCCTTTCAGGTTATGTCGATATAGGACTCGTTTTACTGTGGATATAGATACCTCCAGCATCTTCACGAGGTCCTTTGCTGTTGTTCTGGGATTGATTTGCACTTTTCGCACAAAAGTACGTTAATCTCTAGGAGACAGAACGCGTCTCCTTCCCGAGGGGTATGATGACTGCGTGGTCCCATGGTGTTTATACTTGCGTACTATTGTTTGTTCAGATGAACGTGGTACTTTCAGGTGTTTGGAAATTGCTCCCAAGGATGAACCAGACTTGTGGAGGTCTACAATATTTCTGAGGTCTTGGCTGATTTCTTTTGATTTTCCCATGATGTCAAGCAAAGAGGCACTGTGTTTGAAGGTAGGCCTTGAAATACATCCACAGGTACACCTCCAATTGACTCAAATTATGTCAATTAGCCTATCAGAAGCTTCTAAAGCCATGACATCATTTTCTGGAATTTTCCAAGCTGTTTAAAGGCACAGTCAACTTAGTGTATGTAATTGTGATACAGTGAATGATAAGTGAAATAATCTGTCTGTAAACAATTGTTGGGAAAATTACTTGTGTCATGCACAAAGTATATGTACTAACCGACTTGCCAAAACTATAGTTTGTGAACAAGAAATTTGTGGAGTGGTTGAAAAACAAGTTTTAATGACCCTAACCTAAGTGTATGTAAACTTCCGACTTCAAATGCATATTTTATTTGGTCAGAAAACTTGGGGGGCCAAATAAAATCACAGCCTACAGTTGGGGAACCCTGGTCTACAGGCTAGAACACATGAAGAGACCGGCCGGTACACAGGTTTGACCGTTGGCAGAAATGTTTGCTAAACGTGGGTGTGACCAATAAAATCTGATTTGATTTGATAAAAGACAGGCTGGAAAACACTGCCCAGGGTACAGCCAACAGCTCATTTACATTTCTTAAGTAACACACACAGCTTTTATGAACTCATCAAATCCCTCAGGTCACCAACCGCCACCCAAGCCTGGGATAAATTCACACATCAAAAAGCACAACACACACACACACACACACACACACACACACACACACACACACACACACACACACACACACACACACACACACACACACACACACACACACACACACACACACACACACACACAAACACACAGTGCTCAGGGGACCACCAAGCATAGAGGCTGCCGAGGCGAGATAAGTGTTTATGTCCAAAGCCAGGACACACTTAGGCACTCAAAATACACACCCACAAGGAGAGAGAGAGAGACACACACACACACACACACAAAGACAGACTGGACTGCTTTAACAGCTTCTCCTTATCTCTGTCCACAGATAGTGAGATGGATTAACAGCTAAATCTGGCACACACACTCTGACCACAATCCCGGCTCTGTGTGTGTGTGTTGGACTGCTAACTGAATGTGTCAGGGAGAGTGATGCAGGGGTTGACCCAAGGTTCATTATACCAGAACACACACATTCATCTTCCACTACTAACACACACACACACCATTTACTGGTTTGTGTGACAGAACATACACCACATCACTTACTGTGCACTGTGATGACTGTGTATCTGATAATAATTATTTCTCTCTCCTCCCCCCTACCCTCCCCCTCATACACACCTCCCGCCCTGAAGGGGCCCCTTAACCAGGTTCTCCATATGCCCGTCTCCCCCCTCGCTCTATGGCTCACGTTCTGGCCTCTCCTCTACTCTCTGTCACCATCTGCCACTTCACAACAGAGAGATGAAAGAGAGAGACAGGGAAAGATATAAAGAGAGAGGTAGTTGGTGAGATAGAGACACAGAGAGAGAAAGAAAGAAAGAGGGAGGGAGGGAGAGAGAGAGAAAGAGAGAGGGCAGCCCCAAACTGCCTCTCTTACACACACACACAGGACCAGTCTCTATTACACTGATAGCTAATAGCTGAATGGAGGGATAGAGGAGAAAGGAGAATATGAAAAAGAGAGGGAAGGGAGAAATAGTGGAATAGACTAGAGGTAAGGAGAGAGAGAGGGGGAGAAGATGACAACAACCCACCGCAACCCAGTTAGTGAGCATGCTCACTCCTGTCCCTGACACCACGGCAGCAACTTCCAATCTTAGCAGAGAGACAGACAGGATGAGAGGGAGATCGCTCTGGATCAGAGGGTCAAAGTGCAAGTTTGCTCTAAACACACACACACACACACTGCAAACACTACACCCCTAGGGACCTGAACAGACATCACACAGAGCACTACTGTGACACAAAACTGTAAAGGTGGCTGTGTGAGAGAGGAGGAGGGTTAGAGTGACAGCAGAGGCCACGTGCTGATTTCATTAGAGGAGAGACGGAGGAGAGAGAGAGAGGTCTGTGACCACAAATGGAGAGCAGAGGCCAGCTGTCAGTGGTTGATGTCAGCTCTATTCAAAATCAAATGTTATTGGTCACATACACATATTTAGCAGATGTTATTGCGGGTGTAGCGAAATGCTTGTGTTCCTGGCTCCAACAGTGCAGTAAAATCTAACAATTCACAACAATAGACACAAATCTAAAAGTAAAAGAATGGAATTAAGAAATATATAAATATTAGGACGAGCAATGTCAGTGTGGAATTGACTAAAATACATTAGAATAGAATACAGTATATACATATGAGATGAGTAAAGCAGTATGTAAACATTATTAAAGTGACTAGTGTTCCATTATTTGAAGTGGCCAGTGATTCCATGTCTATGTACATAGGGCAGCAGCCTCTAAGGTGCAGGGTTGAGTAACCGGGTGGTAGCCGGCTAGTGATGGCTATTTAACAGTCTGATGGCCTTGATATAGAAGCTGTTTTTCAGTCTCTCGGTCCCAGCTTTGATGCACCTGTACTGACCTCGCCTTCTGGATGGTAGCGGGGTAAACAGGACGTGGCTCGGGTGATTGATGTCCTTGATGTCTTTTTGGCCTTCCTGTGACATCGGATGCTGTAGGTGTCCTGGAGGGAAGGCAGTGTGCCCTCAGTGATGCGTTGGGCAGACCGCACCACGCTCTGGAGAGCCCTGCGGTTGTGGGCGATGAAGTTGCTGTACCAGGCAGTGATACAGCTCGATGGGATGCTCTCAATTGTGCATCTGTAAAAGTTTGTGAGGGTCTTACGGGCCAAACCAAATTTCTTCAGTTGAGGCGCTGTTGCACCTTCTTCACCACACTGCCTGTGTGGGTGGACCATTTCAGATCGTCAGTGATGTGTACGCCGAGGAACTTGAAGCTTTCCACCTTCTCCACTGCGGTCCCGTCAATATGGATAGGGGTGTGCACCCTCTGCTGTTTCCTGAAGTCCACGATCAGTTCCTTTGTTTTGTTGACGTTGAGGTTATTTTCCTGGCACCACTCTGCCAGGGACCTCTCCTCCTCCCTGTAGGCTGTCTCGTCATCGTTGGTAATCAGGCCTACTATGGTTGTGTCGTCTGCAAACTTGATGATTGAGTTGGAGGCGTGTGTGGCCATGGATGAACAGGGAGTACAGGAGAGGGCTGAGTACGCACCCTTGTGGGGCCCCTGTGTTGAGGATCAGTGTGTGTGTGTGTGTGTGTGTGTGTGTGTGTGTGTGTGTGTGTGTGTGTGTGTGTGTGTGTGTGTGTGTGTGTGTGTGTGTGTGTGTGTGCCCCTGAATGACCGGTTTCAATTACATATAAACTTCGACCCTATGTATTGTAACCAAGGAAGCAAAGGAGCTACTGAGAGAGAGCTGAGAGCGAGAGGGAGAGATATACAGATTACCTAAGATCCATTCCCTTCTGTACTAGTACACACACACACACACACTCAATACTGCTCACATAATGAGATGCTTGGGTACAAGATGGCTGCTCTCCAGGGAAAAGAACGAGTCAGTGAGGTGCTGGGTGTATGAAAGGAACAAACACACACACACACACACACACACACACACACACACACACACACACACACACACACACACACACACACACACACACACACACAGCAAGCTGCATAGTGTATGAGAAGAGCTGAGCACACAGCAAGTCAACACAGGTTAATGACTCTAGAAGAGACTGCCACACACACACACACAAAAATGTATTTATACACACACTGTCAGAAACCCCAGAAAACCCAAACCCATTAGGTGGTGTTGTAGGGGGGTGATGGTATCTCATTTAAACAGCAATACTGGTCTTTCTATCAATTACTTACTCCTCAAACTTTCGGTCTATGGAAGTTTGTTAAGACATGGACAATCAACCCAGAATATATCTATCTATATACACCCACAATAAGACTCAAATCATGGACACTCTTACTGGCAGTTGTGGCTGCTTTGCATGATGTATTGTTGTCTCTACCTGCTTGCCCTTCGTGCTGTTGTCTGTGCCCAATAATGTTTGTACCATGTTTTGTGCTGCCACCATGTTGTTGTCATGTTGTGTTGCTACCATACTGTGTTGTCCTGTGTTGCTGCCTTAGGTCTCTCTTTATGTAGTCTTGTGTTCTCTCTTGTCATGATGTGTGTTTTGTCCTATATTTTTAATCCCAGCCCCTGTCCCCACAGGAGGCCATCATTGTAAATAAGAATTTGTTCTTAACTGACTTGCCTAGTTAAATAAAAAATAACAATAGCTATACAATCAGAACATATCCATCAACATAAACTTACCTTCTCAGTTGCTATAGGCAACAGCAGACGAGAGCCAAATTCATCACACAAGAAAACCCTCAAACAGTCAATCCAACACAGCTAACGTTTAAAGGACATTTACAGTACAACTATTTAACAACATATTTTAAACTATGTTTAACTATCAGAATCTGATCTGATCAATAAGGATGGGATCTCTCCTTACAAGCACAATTTGATAAGCATCTAGATACATGGGCTCCGATACGATGCAGGAATGAGACTTTTAGTTCGAAACGATTCGATTAGTGGAACGAACCGATGTGATTAGGTTCAATTCGATATGATATGTTTTTCAAAACTGAGTAAAATTTCAGGTCTGCTGAGCACAAACTTGAACGTTGTGAAAATTCTGTGTACCTTCCGGCACACGTTTACTGTGAACACTGACGTTTTACCCGCTTTAAGTCAGTTTTAACAGTAGTCAAGTAGGCTACTATTTGATCAAAATGTAGACCTACCAGTGGCCTACCATCAAAAACAATGGAGAAAATGCATCCCATAATATTTTAACATGGAAATAGCTGTTCTATCATTCAGCCTACAGTAGCAGCCAATGTGTGGTGTTCAATATAGGCCTACAATCCATGAGACCTTTGAAAAAACATGCAGGGCTTGACATTAACCTGTTCATCCACATGTCCTTCAGACAAGGTGACTGAAAATGTTGTTGTGTTGTTTGATGCAAGAAACTACTTCACAAAATAAAATGCATCATTATTACCATCAGACAAATTACATTACCCTCTGCATATTGACTACTTAGCTTATTCAAGCCTGTCTCAAAAGACAAAAAAATAATTTGTCTGACTCACTTTTCAAAGATGTCTAGAAATGTAGTAAGCAATCACTCCCCCATTGCTGACAACAAATGATCTATAACTGGGCTAATAACTCTCTAACTAGCAAAGGATATGAACAAATGTACACGTCACGACATGTTGCTCTCGCTTTGATCTTAAAACAAGCGCATCTACTCACGACCGCTCATGCTGTAAAAACAGTCCACAGACCTCATATATGGCAATGGTCTATTTGCATATAGGCCTACTACAGCTCTGATTGGTTATGGCGTACCGGTCTGAGTAGCGTATGGGCCTCAGTCGTGCCTGTCAATGTAATAGAATCCTACCTCAAAGCGTTCTGCCTACAACAAAATCTATTGCATACTTAGTTTTGCATACTAAGTCTTGCATAGCTCGTTTTGTTTCGGCATGTGGCATTGAAAGTGGCTAATATTGCAGTGAATCGATCACATTTCCCACAGTAAAGGGAAACATAACTAACGGGGAAAAATCAAAAAATGTAAGTGAAGTTCATTTTGCTGATATTTCTTCTGCGTGGCAGTCACGCAGCTTAGAGGGAACATTGTATAGCAGATTAAAATGAAGAGTCTTGGTGTTCTTGGGGACCTTCAATGCTGCAGAAATGTTCTGGTACCCTTCCCCTCGACACAATCCTGTCTCGGAGCTCTACGGACATTTCCTTCGACCTCATGGCTTGGTTTGTGTTCTGACATGCACTGTCAACTGTGGGATGTTATATAGACAGGTGTGTGCCTTTCCAAATCATGTCCAATCAATTGAATTTGCCACTCCAATCAAGTTGTAGAAACATCTCAAGGATGATCAATGGAAACAGGATGCACTTGAGCTCAATTTCAAATCTCATAGCAAAGGGTCTGAATATTTCTGTAATTTTTTTTATTTATTTTATTTAACCTTTATTTAACCAGGTAGGCTAGTTGAGAACAAGTTCTCATTTGCAACTGCGACCTGGCCAAGATAAAAAATAAGGTATTGTTTTATATTTTTTATGAAATTGCAAAATCAAAAAAAATGTTTTTGCTTTGTCATTATGTGGTATTGTGTGTAGATTGCTGAGGAAAATGTTTTATTTCATCCATTTTAAAATAAGGCTGTAACGTAACAAAATGTGGAAAAGGTCAAGAGTTCTACTTGTGTTCTGACTACCTAACAACTCAGTAAGTGGATGGAGTGGGAGTGATTTAATATTGCCAAAGCTATTTTACAAACGTCTGAATGCTGAAGTTGCCACGCAGATGTAGCCTACGTATATTAGAACAGAGATAGGGTAGCCCTACCTCTCGTTGGCGCGAGCAGCTGCGTCTCCTGCACGTTGCGCACAGTTATTATCTGATTTGTAGATCAATGTTATACGCAGTTACATGCATAAACGTTTGATATCCTGAAGGAGAGGATGCATCAACTCAGTCACAACAGATTAGGTATTTTCAGAATAAGGCAGAAAAAAATAAGATTAAAAAACATCAGTGAACTTGAGATTAGTAACGTTTGAGTCTGTTTCCTTACCGATGCACGCTTCATTTGGATTGGTTTGGATTCCCTTGGACCGATGCACTTGCATCTTAAACATTTGAACATCTTAAACATTTGATGCGTATCCGTGAATTGTTACATCCCTACTGATCATCTCTTTGGGCAACACAACCAAACAATCAGCTCTAAAATGCTAACTAACATTTCAAAATGCTTCAACATCATTTAAAGCTACATTAGCACCAGTGTATTCATACCAGTAACGTATCTAAAAGGCATCCTTACCCTCTTCCTAGGGGGTCCCTTGTCCTGTGCTGCACGGCCCCCTAGCCGGCCCCCTCGGCCCTCCCCTGAGGGGGGCCTGATGGTCATCCGGATCTCCGGGGGACAGATGTAGTTCTCTAGACTCTTGGGGGGCTTCTTGGTGCGTTTGGTGGTCTGGATCTTCAGCTTCAGACTCCCCTCCTGGAAGCTGGCTTCTTTAATGGAGAACTCCTGCTCCTCTAGCCCCTCCCCTTCCCCCTGGGACCCCCAGCGCTCACCCATCACATCACCAATGACCTCATCACCCCGCAACGCAGGCCCCAGACCCGCCCTTTCCTCTTCTTGCTCTTCAGGCTCAGCCCTTCCACCTCCTAATTCCACCTCCTTAGGTCGGGCTGAGCTAACCAGATCCCTAGACTCCATCCACGCTCCCGCCAGAACCAGTCAGGATCCAGAGAGCAGCGGCAGCTAGCCAATAGGTTTGCAGAGAGTGGCTGTCCGTCAGAGTGGGTTGCCTTAGGAACGTTAGCTACTGCTTCTGGATTGGTTCTCCCACAGGAACACATGTAATCCAACAAGGCCAAACTACAGAGAGAGGAGAGGAGAGAAATTACTATCAAAACTTTGAAACATACAATTTGTAGTGACAGTAAAGGTTTTGTCCAAAACGTGTGTGTGTTTTTGCAAAACGAGTCCAAAACGTGTACACGTCCGCACAGCAGTGTTCTAGAAAATTGAACTGTTGGCTTTTTTTTATACTTTTGGAATTCACAGTGCAGCTCAAGCAACTTCTCCAAATGTCAACACATTCAAATGAATATAGGACGTGCACGCAGATCTGCGTTGGTTTGGAATTTTGGGGAGGTGAGCGGTCGGCTGTGCATCCCCCGTGGACGGTGGTCTCAGAGCCTCATAGCTATGTCACAATGGGCCGCGGGACTATCTGCGTTTGTGGACTCTGAATTACGCTTTAGTGTCTCCGAGTTTAAGACTGGTGCATGAGCAGGCAGAGAGCTGTGCAGGCATGCCATACACACTCATTTGCATTTTACACTGTGTAAACAACATTTCACACACACACACACACACACACACATTTTTTCTCTCTTTCTCAATGTAAAATGAAGACATTCCTCTCCAGCTCTCTAAAGGGAGGGTGAAGCTAGCCTGAGGACACAAGAACAAAAACTGCAGATTGAGATGAAAAGGCTGACGGCTCTTTTTTATTTTCTCCTTCAGCAGAGGGAGGGAATTGCGTAGACTGAGAGGGAGAGGGGGAAGGTACATTATTTTTCCAGATGTGGTTTACGAGCTGATCTCGAAAAAAAACTGTGTCTGACCTGTTTCACACACACACGCACGCACGCACGCACGCACGCACGCACGCACGCACGCACACACACACACACACACACACACACACACACACACACACACACACACACACACACACACACACACACACACACACAGACATACATACTCACGCATGCATAGAGACACTCCGGCACTCGAGGATCAGAGTTGTCCACCTATAATGCCATTTCTGCTCTCTAGGGAAGAGGGTGTGTTTGTCTCAGACTCAGCACAAACACACAAAGTCCTGTCACTCACTGAGCCAGTCAGACTACCACCAGTATTACATCTCTCAGTAGACATGTCTAATCCAACTGAGAGATGTGTATGTACAAAGCCTAAACACACACACACACACTCTTACATAGGCACATGTCCAAACTCACTTTTCTTCCATGAACAAATACACACAAAAACATCGACCAAAACAAACAGTACACTTCACACTCCAGCTCCTGTGAGTCCCATCCCTCACACCGACATGAGCCGCGTTTAACACAACATTGTATTGTTTCAAAGGATATGTTCTGTGTACATTAACTCTTTTTTGGACCTTAAAAGTAATCTATGGGTCAGAAGAAACTGTAATCCACGATTTGAATTTATTGAAATAAACCTCAGCTACACTTGTCATCTGGACATTTCATACTGAGAGTTTATGTACTTAGGGTTTGGGTTAGCGTGTGCTTCAGGCTCCTGTATGTGTGTGTGTGTTAGCCCCTGGATCAGCCTCCCGTCCTGTACAGCTGATCCCCTGTAGTCATGTTAGCCAACAGGCCTTGGAGGTCTTAAATGCTCTGCTCACAGTGGGTTTGGATAACAAGCATAATACACTATAGAGTTTCAACAGACTATCAGAGTAGGATTGTACGCACGCACGCACGCACGCACGCACACACACACACAAATAGATGCCTTCCACACACAGGTCTGCTGACACACAGCTCTGGCAGTATGTCCCTGTTTGGTCCTCTCTGTTGGGTCTCCCTAATGCCAGGACTGTGACTCGGCCCAAAGGCATCTTTTAAACCCCCGTTTGTGTGTGTGTGTGTGTGTGTGTGCATGTGTGTGTGCAGTGACTGGGCCCTAAGGCATGTGTTAAAGCCACCCCAAATGTGTCTGTGTTCATGGACCAGGACTCTCCCTTAGAACAATGAGAGGAAAACAAGGACAGCTGCCAAGTCCAACCACATAGCAACAAATCCAGTGACCAACCAGATCCTCTGAGGAGGACACCACAGCAGTCTCTACACTGCTCTATGTCTACACTAAATGGTATCATTTACAAGACCTTAAGAAGACATTTACAACTGAGGCAAAACCATATCAAACAGCTAGATGATTCCACATCTCCAGCTCCAGCTGCATGTCCATGTAGCTTTGAATAGACTTAGGAAAAAGTATTGTTTTTTTACACTTGACGTTGATTAATACACAACTAATAAGACCTATGGAATAGAGTATAGTTTTACCAACCCTGCTCTTATTTACTTCTGTTCAGGCTCTCAGTGTCCGGTCTGGAGCATGAAGTCACAAGGTCTGCTGGGCGGCTACTGAGTAGCAACCTAGCGATGCCAAAAGCCCTGGTCTGCCCTGTCAATTACGATCGCCAGAACAAAAAATTAGGCAGATGTTTGGGCTCTAAAAATTGTTTATAGTTATCAAGTTCGATCCCCACAGTGAATTATTTTTAAAGTTTGTTACAAATCGAGATATTTAATTAAATAGTGATCCTTTCTGACTGCTACATTTGTCGTAGCAGGATGAAAATGACTACATCGACCATGATCCTTTGCTAGTTATAGCCACTTTCACCATGATCCTTACAATTTTTTGGGGTGCCATTCAACCACATTGAGCAATATGGTGCGCTTCAAATTCAAATAGTTACAGCTTCATGCGCCATCGGGAGGTTTCCATAGGAATACGTGGATGACGTCAGCGCTATCACTATGTACTGGTCTATGATTTAATGTCTATGCTTCTGTTACTGGAAATGAGGCTGTGTTTATGTTAGGATGACCCTTTCTGAGCCTCTCTCGCTCTGAGCCTCAGACTCTCACACGCACACAGACACACACCTCTCTGTATGCCGTGTAGACAGCAGGGTGATTGTGAGAGGCCAGACTGGCTGCATAAATAGCTTTATTATGTTCCTAACGCTGCCAGCTCTACCCACAGTTTCCCTCTAACCAGCATAAGGCCTTTCCTTCACTGTGTGTGTGTGTGTGTGTGTGTGTGTGTGTGTGTGTGTGTGTGTGTGTGTGTGTGTGTGTGTGTGTGTGTGTGTGTGTGTGTGTGTGTGTGTGTGTGTGTGTGTGTGTGTGTGTGTGTGTGTGTGTGTGTGTGTGTGTGTGTGTGTGTGTGTGTGTGTGTCACTATTACTGAAATACGTTCTGCGCTGGACTATACAGTTTCAGAAAATGGACAGTCTTTGGCAGTAATAGGACAGAATTTAGACTATTAAAATCTTTCATTTTCACCAACTACTACTCCCAACACGTACTTGAAGAGCACTTTGATGAAAGCTATGATCTTCTTCCTTGTGCATATGGGTATAAGATAGAGAGAGGGAGAAAGAGAGAGAGAGGCCCAGCCAAAACACAACCTTTTAAGGCTGCAAACCCAGCAGCCTTAGGCGGACTCAGAAATAGCTCCCGCAAGCATGTACGTGCACACACACAGAATGAGTATGATTGCTCTTGTAGAAGATTTGGTGTCTTTTGGTGTAGAAGTGTTGCAGAGACTCATACATCTGATGCCAGCTACTCTCTCTCTCGCCCTACTCCCGACTGTCTCTTTATCAGAGATAGGTGGATGAGGATAAAAGGATGGAACTGCCTGTAGAGACTGATCTGTATAAACCAGTGGCTCCCTAACAGTTGGCTGCTGCTATGAGACTGTATCCTGGCTAAAAACCTTGATTCTGTTAACTAGTTGAACCATGTTTTAAGATACGGTGTGATCTGTCCCCATAACACACACAAAGAGAGACTGAGCTGGTTAAAACATTCTTGGACATCATGTGAGAGTAAGCTAACACAGGTCTGAGTGGCTGTGGTTGCATAATGCCCCTGATAAATTCACACACCCAGCATTAATCTAATAGACTAAAGCAGTTCCTGATGTTTTAGCAGTCTGAGCTCCTGCTGAGACCCCCCAACCCTGTATGTGTGTGTGAGTGTGTGTGTTTTTGCAAGCGTGCGGGCATCCGTGCGACATGGCTTACTCTGCTATCCCTGATCACAGAACCAAAGGACAGACAGGTCCTCAACATTCACATTGCCATTGAGGCTCTGCATTAGTCTGCTGTATGAGCATGTCTGGTAGGACAGTAGATGAATGTTAAACCACTTCAAATGCAGCAGGAGACACAAAATGGCTGTAAGCGAAAACACCTAACCCTCTACCATACCCCCTCTCTCCCTTCCCTCTACCTCACCCCCCTCATCTCTACCTCACCCCACTCTCCTTCTCTCTCCCTTCTGTCTGCCTCCCCCATCTCTGCCAGAATGTGTTCCTGTACTGATACGCAGCTCAGAGTCCGCCAACAGTTAGATTTGTCCTTGGATCTCTTTCCTCTATTCCCCCTCTCTCCCTTGCCCCTCTGACCAGCTCTTTCTCTTCCCCCTCTCTCTACCCCCCCTCCCCCATCTTTCTGCCTCCCTCCCTCCCTCCCTATCTTCTCTCTCTCCAGTCTTGGCTGGGGTCCAGTGTTACCCAGAGGAGAGGGAACACAGGGGACAGGGGAGATCTGGCCACACTCCTCTCCTCTGTTTCACATCATTTCAGTTTTAGAAGAAACAAGCAGAGAAAGCCAGTGTAGCCGATTGGGTCTCACTTTACAATGAGTATCCTTAATACCTATGCACTGGCAGGTACAGTCGATGGGTCTGCTTTTGGCTCAGGTCTCAAACCAGAATTACCATCACAGCTGGACCAACCTTAACAATTTTCACATTTGAGAGAGAGAGTACCCATGAACTCTTAAAGGGTGCCCTGTCCCTGGTCTAGGTTCCCCTATGATTCCAACACTGGCCCTAACAGTTAGCCTGCCTACATCATGGGCTTTGAATTTGCTCCAGGAATCCAAACTAAATCCAAATGGTAAGCGCCTCTGTTAGTACGCTACTGTAGTCCACCATCCAGTATGTTTCCAGTTGCCATGACAACAAGAAGCCCCACACCACACATATCAGATACAGCGCCTTCAAAAAGAATTCACATCCCTCGATTTTCCACATTTTATTGTGTTACAGCCTGAATTTTAAATTGATCAAACTTAGATTTTGTCACTGGCCTACACCCAATACCCTACAATGTCAAAGTGGAATCATGTCTTTCTAAAATGGTACAAATGAATATAAACTGAAAAGCTGAAATGTCTTGAGTCAATAAGTATTCAACCTAGGGATACACCGATCATTTTTTGGCCCGATACCGGTATCCGATATTTTCCACCCTGATACCCATAACCGATATAAAAATGTTAGCGGCCTTTTAAGCATTCTAATAATAATAATATAATAATAAATAATATAATAAAACACAAGGCCAAATCTACACTACAGTTGCTTACCAAAAAGACAGTGAATGGCCGAGTTACAGTTTTGACTTAAATCTAATTGAAAATCCATTGCAAGACCTGAAAATGGTTGTCTAGCAATGACCAACAACCAAAGAATTATGAAAATAATAACGGGCAAATGTTGCACAATCCAGGTGTTTAAAGCTCTTTGAGACTTACCCAGAAATATTCACCGCTTTAATCGCTGCCAAAGGTGTTTCTACAAAGTATTGACTCAGGGTTGTGAATATTTATGTAAATTAGACATTTCTGTATTACATTTTTAATAAATAAGCAAAAAATTCTAAAAACATGTTTTCACTTTGTCATTATGAGGTATTGTGTGTGAGAAAAATCTACTTAATACATTTTGGCTCTAACACAAAAAAATGTGGAATACATCAATGGGTAGGAATACTTTCAGAAGGCACTGCATATAATTACAGCCTACACATACACACCTACACATACACTGGTTCAAATCTGCCTGGTCTAATTTCCCTAATGGGTCACACTTTAAATTAGCCTACTACCAGAGCATACAAGTTAACACTGTATTATATAAAACATACACTCAGTGAAATAATCCAGGGGCAAGAGGTTGATGGGTTTAGCCTGTAACTGGTTTCTTGAAGTAAGCTCAAAGCATACCTGCCCTGACCCTGACACTAAAGTGG
Source organism: Salvelinus fontinalis (assembly GCF_029448725.1). Classification (NCBI taxonomy): domain Eukaryota; kingdom Metazoa; phylum Chordata; class Actinopteri; order Salmoniformes; family Salmonidae; genus Salvelinus; species Salvelinus fontinalis. Next base: position 23,563,963 of record NC_074692.1, read on the forward strand.
AGTGCTCTATTTGACAGTCCTCTTTCAGCTGCTATAGTAACAGCGTACAATACCTACTCTGAACAACTCCACAGTTAGTAACTACCTAGCTGGTACCAAATGGTAAAAAGTGGTGCTTGTTTCAGTGAATCGCAAAGACACTGGAAAGTAATTTGCTATGAAATGACTACTTTGCGCTTATATCTAGCCAATTATAGAGTGAACTGTAACTCCATCCTGAGATTAGATCATGGCCATTTGTGACAGACTGGTGATGCAGTAATCTGCTTGCTTTGGCTTTCTGTCACATACCAGCAGGGTCTCACACACCCTAGAGGAGGGTGGAAGTGTCCTTATAGGCTACAACACCATGGGACCTTCTCTGAAGGTTTACACCGCTTGGTGTAATGGGTTGTTATACACTCTCAGAGTATGACAGAAATATGATATGCTCTCATATTGTATTTCCAGTGATTTCATCAATCTACAGTTGCCTTTAGGATGTGTGTATAACCCTTCACACCACCACCCACACTGGGACCATGAATAGTCTTACACTACAACTCCTAGAACATCTCAGAGGTCTGGACTCCTTTAATGGCACAGGACGCAATGCACTTGGTAAAGGGTTACTGGTTCAAGACCTGGCCTAGACCAGTGGTCAGAGGGTTATATCTATGCCTTCCACCTGCTCCACAACACAGACACAGAAACACACACACACACACAGTAGTACCATAGTTACAACCAGTCACCAATCCATGCCCCTCTCCTTGGTGCTGTTGACCAACCAAGCTGTGATATGCCGCTGCTAAAACAATCCAGTTGGCAATGAAGGAAACATATTTGCTAAAATGTGCTTGTAGGCTATGTTCCAAGTGTAAGTATTAGTAGGCTGCTGTACCTAATCGTGGTAACAGCTATGGCTAGACAGAGATTCCTCCAATGCCTTTCTGGAAGTGTATAATCCTGTATGGGAGAACATCCACCTACTAGGCTACAGAGAAACATTGTAGCAGGTAGTTTAGTTACATGTTTGAAACATTATACAGTCAAAACAAGCTACACATTAAAAGTTTATTTGGATGTGTCCACTTTTTTAAACTACAGTCAACCGCAAATAAATATAATAAATAGGCCTACATATAATCATGTTCAATTCACATTTAGACTGCAAGAATTCAAGGTGGTAAGAAATTATAGTGAACTAGGCTAGCCTACTTACCCATGTCCAATGTTTTCGAACACTCGAGTCTATCGTGTAAATATGTTATCAAGATCATTTAAAATCCATGTAGTCACATGTACAGAACCTGCCGTATGCACTGACAGCGTCCTGGATAGCTGTCAAATGGTGCAAGAATATTTTTATAGAAAAACCCGAGGAAAATGGCGTCAACACAACAGTGCGCTGAAAACAGCCACCCAAAAAATAATTATAGCCGATCTAATAATCAAATGAACATGTTCACAAAAATAGAAGATTTCCTTTTTCTGTGAAATATAGCGCGTGATGCTAATAGGCTAAACTTTGCATGCGGGTAAACTACGCACATTCACAGGTCCACTGCAGAGATCCCCTCGCCGTATCAGTGGCTGGTCAGTCGGCCAGCAGCATAGTGCTGCTTCCCTCTCAAATCCGTGACTCGGGGGGAGGATCGGAGCAAACCGTTTTACTGCAGTGAAAATAAACTAGCAGATTGTATCCGAGTAGCCTCCAACCCCACATCCAACGGTAACGTCACTGGAGAGATCGTGGTTACATGCGTAAAAATGGTAGACGTGTTGTTGAGCAGAAGACTGGTGTTTTCGATCGTTTCCCCTCCCCGGTTGGCGGTGGGTCGAAATTAGAAGGTGTTCTGTTCGCTCGCTCTAGATCCGTGTGTGTTGCGACCCGTTGCCGTGACTGATAATGATCTCAGAGAGACAGGACTATAGATGCAGCTCGCGCTCTGATAGAGGAGAAGAGCGCAGTGTCGCCTCCACCCGGTAGCGGGTGGTAGACTAGCCTAGGCTACTACAGAAACACAGGACATATCCCTCCCAGTTCGTTTTGACCAGTTTTATAACAGGACAGGAGATCACTGGTCAGTTCCAGGGGAGTTTCCTTTATTCACAAACCAACCTTCACTATCTAATGTATGTGATGTCCTACCATGTCGGATGTTTATACATGTTATGTCAATTGGTGTCACACACTGTATAGGCTACACAGTTATTTTAATGAGCCAGTCATATTATTATTCTGAAAGCATCCTCCTCTTTCAGAATTGGGGCAACATCAAACTGGATTTATTTGATCATGCATAAACACTGCATTGTGTGTCTGTGCTATGTTTAATGCATTAACAACAGTATGTGCATCCTGCGCTTCTTGAAGGACAATATATTGACAGAGAAAACATAGAGCTGAATAATGAGGCAGACAGAAAGGAAGGTTAGCCGCATCCACTGCAGAACAACTGGACAATGCGTTTGCATATTGGTGTGTGTTTTTGCTGCCATGATAGCATCCCAACCAGTGCTGATATTTCCATAAACATACATTTATGCTGCATTAGTTATTATTGCTGTTTCTCTTTTGTGGTAGTTATAAGCTATAGGGACAGTTACTCACTCTTATGTTCTAACATATTGACATAGTGAGATGCTGTCAAGTGGGATGCTCTCTGTGTACAGTTATTCAATGCAAAACACATCCTGCAAGTTGGCTCTGACCTATGGAAAACATCCTCTAACATTAACTAACATGCAAATGACAAATTACCTTTTCCTCCCTCGCTCAGTGTCACTATATCTCAAACTAAATGTGTAAATCTCACCCTAGTCTGACAGACTGACTGTTTGTGTTTGTGTTTGTGCATTCACTCCCTCTATAAATGTTTTATTGGCAGCGTTGTCATAACGATGCTAAAGCAGAACTGTTTATGGTCCAGCATTAGCTAATTTCTCTGGTTATGGGTGGAGGGCCAGTATTATAGCACTGGTGTGTGTAAGGATACAGACAGGCCTCTGAGAATAAGAGGTCAACAGCTGCTCCCCAGACAACCAATCAATGCACATTGTATGATTCTTACATACACACAGCAGAACACCAACACACACACACACACACACACACACACACACACACACACACACACACACACACACACACACACACACACACACACACACACACACACACACACACACACACACACACACACACACACACACACACAGAGTAGCTTTTGGATGTGTTACCATGGATACCAGATACCGGCATATCCAAGGGGAGCCGTTTCCAGCGTAAACTGTAAATACTGAATTACTATTGGGTAGGCAAAGACAGAGAGGATTGAGGCCTTTTCATTAATTTTATGTTTTTACATCAAATCAAATCAAATTTTATTTGTCACATACACATGGTTAGCAGATGTTAATGCGAGTGTAGCGAAATGCTTGTGCTTCTAGTTCCGACAATGCAGTAATAACCAACGAGTAATCTAACCTAACAATTCCAAAACTACTACCTTATACACACAAGTGTAAAGGGATGAAGATTATGTACATAAAGATATATGAATGAGTGATGGTATAGAACGGCATAGGCAAGATGCAGTAGATGGTATCGAGTACAGTATATACATATGAGATGAGTAATGTAGGGTATATAAACATTATATTAAGTAGCATTGTTTAAAGTGGCTAGTGATATATTTTTACATCAATTTCCATCAATTTCCATTATTAAAGTTGCTGGAGTTGAGTCAGTATGTTGGCAGCAGCCACTCAATGTTAGTGATGGCTGTTTAACAGTCTGATGGCCTTGAGATAGAAGCTGTTTTTCTGTCTCTCGGCCCCTGCTTTGATGCACCTGTACTGACCTCGCCTTATGGATGATAGCGGGGTGAACAGGCAGTGGCTCGGGTGGTTGTTGTCCTTGATGATCTTTATGGCCTTCCTGTGACATCGGGTGGTGTAGGTGTCCTGGAGGGCAGGTAGTTTGCCCCCGGTGATGCATTGTGCAGACCTCACTACCCTCTGGAGAGCCTTACGGTTGTGGGCGGAGCAGTTGCCTTACCAGGCGGTGATACAGCCCGACAGGATGCTCTCGATTGTGCATCTGTAGAAGTTTGTGAGTGCTTTTGGTGACAAGCCAAATTTCTTCAGCCTCCTGAGGTTGAAGAGGCGCTGCTGCCCCTTCTTCACAACGCTGTCTGTGTGGGTGGACCAATTCAGTTTGTCCGTGATGTGTACGCCGAGGAACTTAAAACTTACTACCCTCTCCACTACTGTCCCGTCGATGTGGATAGGGGGGTGCTCCCTCTGCTGTTTCCTGAAGTCCACAATCATTTCCTTTGTTTTGTTGACGTTGAGTGTGAGGTTATTTTCCTGACACCACACTCCGAGGGCCCTCACCTCCTCCCTGTAGACCGTCTCGTCGTTGTTGATAATCAAGCCTACCAATGTAGTGTCGTCCGCAGACTTGATGATTGAGTTGGAGGCGTGCATGGCCACGCAGTCATGGGTGAACAGGGAGTACAGGTGAGGGCTCAGAACGCACCCTTGTGGGGCCCCAGTGTTGAGGATCAGCGGGGTGGAGATGTTGTTACCTACCCTCACCACCTGGTGGCGGCCCGTCAGGAAGTCCAGGACCCAGTTGCACAGGGTGGGGTCGAGACCCAGGGTCTCGAGCTTGATGACGAGTTTGGAGGGTACTATGGTGTTAAATGCTGAGCTGTAGTCGATGAACAGCATTCTCACATAGGTATTCCTCTTGTCCAGATGGGTTAGGGCAGTGTGATTGCGATTGCGTCGTCTGTGGACCTATTTGGGCGGTAAGCAAATTGGAGTGGGTCTAGGGTGTCAGGTAGGGTGGAGGGGATATGATACTTGACTAGTCTCTCAAAGCACTTCATGATGACGGAAGTGAGTGCTACGGGGCGGTAGTCGTTTAGCTCAGTTACCTTAGATTTCTTGGGAACAGGGACAATGGTGGCCCTCTTGAAGCATGTGGGAACAGCAGACTGGGATAAGAATTGATTCTAAGTGGTGCCTAGTCATGTTTGTTTCAAGTGTTACCATTGTATTTCCTGAGCATGATATACTTTTACATAGCTTGAATGTGTGTTTTATTGATTATTGTGAACCAGTTGGACTATAGATGTCTGTTTGGGTGGCAGGTAGCCTAGTGGTGTCACGACTTCGACCGAGGCAGGCTCTCCTTCCCGTTCGGGTGGCGTTCGGCGGTCGTCGTCACCGGCCTATTAGCTGCCACTGATCCTTTTCTCCCCCTCCCTATGTGTTTATTGGGCGCACCTGTTTTGTATGAGGGTTAATTAGTTGGGCTTATTTAATCAGCCGGCATACACGTTTCTTTGTGCGGGATTGTTTGTTTGTAAGTGGTGGTGTTTGTTTCGTGCATCGTGTTTGATGTACTGTTTTCGTATTCCCCGTGTCTGGGGTTGTTGAAGTGGTCACCCAGTGTGTTAGTTGGGTGGCCTAGTTTTCTTCATGTTCATTAAAGAACATTTGGTTATTGCACCTGCTGTTGCCTGCGCTTGACTTCCACTCCGACACCCAGGCCTTACAGAATCCCGCACCTTCTGATATGGAGTCAGCAGGAGCAGCGGCCAACCCTCTCCCATCGATGGAGGAACAGGTGTTCCATCACACCACGGTTATCCACCGTATTGGATCAGCGATGGAGTCAATAATGGAACGTATGGATCGATGGGAGAGGAGTGGTTTCCTCTCTCCACCTTCGGCTCCTCCAGCCCAGGACTCTCCATCCCTCGGCTCCAGCGCTCTCCATCTGACACTCCCGAGGGATTATGATGGATCGGCGGCGGGGTGCCAGGGGTTCCTACTCCAACTGGATCTGTACCTTGCCACCGTAAGACCCACTCCCTCGGGAGCGGAGAGGGTGAGTGTCCTCGTCTCCTGCCTCACGGGTCGTGCTCTGGAGTGGGCAAACGCAGTCTGGAATGGCCCAGACTCAGCGAAGGAGCACTACCCAGAGTTCACCCGCCGTTTTCGGGCCGTATTTGACCATCCTCCAGAGGGCCGAGCGGCGGGAGAACGACTGTTCCACCTTAGGCAGGAGAAGAGGAGCGCCCAGGATTACGCGCTGGAGTTCCGGACCCTGGCTGCAGGATCTGGGTGGAACGACAGGGCCCTTATTGATCACTACCGGTGTAGTCTCCGGGAGGACGTCCGCAGGGAGCTAGCATGTCGGGACACCGCTCTTTCCCTGGATGAGCTGATTGACATGTCTATCCGTCTGGACAATCTGCTGGCTGCCCGCGGGCGTTCTGAGAGGGTCCTGTACGTTCCACCACCCAGCCCCTCCGCTCCTATTCCGATGGAGGTGGGAGGGGCTGGGCAGAGGGGTACCGGAGGAGGAAGCTCTCCCTGCACCAGCTGTGGTCGGAGAGGACACACGGCCGATCGGTGCTGGGGGGGTCCGTCTGGGAGTCGAGATGGCAGGCGGAACACTTCTCGATCACCCCAGGTGAGTCAGCACCAAACTCACCCAGAACCCCCTGTTAGTCACATGTTTGTCTTGATTTTTTTCCTTAAATTTTTCCCCTCTTCCCAGCATAGGGCGCTAGTCGATTCAGGCGCAGCTGGGAATTTTATGGATCGCGGACTCGCTCTTAGGTTAAGGGTTCCGCTTGTGCCGATAGATTCTCCCTTTCCCGTGCACTCCCTAGATAGCCGGCCATTAGGGTCAGGGGTGGTCAGGGAGACCACGGTTCCCCTGGACATGGTGACGCAGGGGAATCATAAGGAGCGTATTAGCTTTTATATTATTGATTCGCCTGCGTTTCCGGTGGTACTAGGGATTCCCTGGCTGGCCCGGCACAATCCTAAAATTTTGTGGAAACAGGGGGTTCTCCAGGGGTGGTCAAAGGAGTGTTCTGGAAGGTGTTTGGGAGTTTCCATCGGTGCCACGTCGGTGGAGAGTCCAGACCAGGGTTCCACGGTGTGCATTCCCTCCGAGTATGCCGATTTGGCAATCGCTTTCAGTAAAAAGAAAGCGACTAAATTACCACCTTATCGACCGGGAAGGGATTGTGCGATAGATCTCCAGGTAGACGCTGCGCTTCCCAAGAGTCACGTGTACCCATTGTCCCAAGAGGAGACGGTGGCTATGGAGACATATGTCACTGAGTCTCTGGGACAGGGGTACATTCGGTCCTCCATCTCACCCGCCTCCTCGAGTTTCTTTTTTGTGAAGAAAAAGGAGGGAGGTTTGCGTCCGTGTATTGATTATAGAGGTCTAAATGCCATCACAGTGGGGTTTAGTTACCCACTACCTCTGATTGCTACGGCAATGGAATCATTTCACGGAGCGCAGTTCTTCACAAAATTGGATCTCAGGAGCGCGTATAATCTGGTGCGTATTCGGAAGGGAGACGAGTGGAAAACCGCATTTAGTACCACATCTGGCCATTATGAGTACTGCGTCATGCCGTATGGGTTAAAGAATGCTCCAGCCGTTTTCCAATCCTTTGTAGACGATATTCTCAGGGACCTGCACGGGCAGGGAGTGGTTGTTTATATCGATGACATTCTGATCTACTCAGCCACTTACGCCGCGCATGTGTCTCTGGTACGCAAGGTGCTTGGTAGACTGCTGGAGCATGACCTATATGTCAAGGCTGAGAAGTGTGAGTTCTCCAAACGAGCCGTCTCTTTTCTGGGTTATCACATTTCCACCTCGGGCGTGGTGGTAGGGAGTGACCGCATTAAGGCCGTGCGTAATTGGCCGACTCCGACCACGGTAAAAGAAGTGCAGCGGTTTTTGGGTTTTGCCAACTACTACCGGAGGTTTATCCGGGGTTTTGGCCAGGTGGCAGCTCCTATTACCTCACTGCTGAAGGGGGGTCCGGTGCGTTTGCAGTGGTCAGCAAAAGCGGACGGAGCTTTCAACAGGTTGAAGGCGCTGTTCACGGATGCGCCCGTGTTGGCACATCCGGATCCCTCTCTAGCATTCATAGTGGAGGTGGACGCGTCCGAGGCTGGGGTAGGTGCCGTGCTATCACAGCGCTCTGGTACGCCACCAAAACTCCACCCCTGTGCTTTCTTCTCGAAGAAGCTCAGCCCAGCGGAGCGTAACTATGATGTGGGGGACCGGGAGTTGTTAGCAGTGGTCAGTGCCCTGAAGGTGTGGAGACACTGGCTTGAGGGGGTTAAGCACCCTTTTCTCATCTGGACCGACCACCAGAATCTGGAGTATATTCGGGCAGCCAGGAGACTGAATCCACGTCAAGCAAGGTGGGCCATGTTCTTTACCCGATTCCAGTTTACCTTAACGTATAGACCGGGCTCCCAGAACGTAAAGGCGGATGCACTGTCCCGTTTTTACGACTCGGACGATCGGCCCACTGAACCCACTCCCATCCTTCCCGCCTCTAGGCTGATAGCACCAGTGGTGTGGGAAGTGGACTCGGACATCGAGCGGGCGTTACGGGCGGAACCCGCTCCTCCTCAGTGTCCGGTGGGGCGGAAGTACGTGCCGCTTGGTGTCCGGGACAAATTGATTCGGTGGGCTCATGTTCTACCCTCCTCGGGTCACCCTGGGGTGAGGAGGACAGTGGGGAGCCTTCGGGGAAGGTATTGGTGGCCTACCTTGGCAAGAGACGTTAGGGTTTATGTTTCCTCCTGTTCGGTATGCGCCCAGAGTAAGGCTCCTAGGCACCTTCCTAGAGGGAAGTTACAACCCCTCCCCGTTCCACAACGGCCTTGGTCGCACCTGTCTGTAGATTTTCTGACCGATCTTCCCCCGTCTCAGGGGAACACTACGGTACTGGTGATTGTGGATCGGTTCTCGAAGTCCTGTCGTCTCCTCCCGTTGCCCGGTATGCCTACAGCCCTACAGACTGCGGAGGCATTATTCACCCACGTCTTCCGGCACTACGGGGTGCCGGAGGACATTGTTTCTGATCGGGGTCCCCAATTCACGTCCTGAGTATGGAGGGCGTTTATGGAGCGGTTGGGGGTCTCGGTCAGCCTTACCTCCGGTTATCACCCTGAGAGTAATGGGCAGGTGGAGAGAGTGAACCAGGAGGTGGGTAGGTTTCTGCGGTCGTATTGTCAGGACCGGCCAGGGAAGTGGGCGAGATACATTCCCTGGGCCGAAATGGCCCAGAACTCACTACGCCACTCCTCTACTAACGTGTCCCCCTTTCAGTGTGTATTGGGGTACCAGCCGGTCCTGGCACCATGGCATCCGAGCCAGACCGAGGCTCCTGCGGTGGAGGAATGGGTGCAGCGCTCCAAGGAGACATGGAGAGCCGTCCAGGAATCACTTCAACAAGCTAGTGGACGGCAGAAGAGGAGTGCTGACCGCCACCGCAGTGAGGCCCCCGTGTTTGTACCGGGGGACAGGGTCTGGCTCTCGACCCGAAACCTGCCCCTCCGCTTGCCCTGCCGGAAGCTGGGTCCGCAGTGTGTAGGGCCCTTCAAAGTCCTGAGGAGAATAAACGAGGTGTGTTATCGATTACAACTCCCTTCCTATTATCGTATTAACCCCTCGTTTCATGTGTCTCTCCTCAGGCCGGTGGTAGCTGGTCCCCTGCAGGACGGTGAGGTACCGGAGGTCCCTCCTCCCCCTCTGGACATCGAGGGGTCCCCGGGGTACACGATACGGGCCATTCTGGACTCGCGACGCCGGGTGAGGGGCCTGCAGTACCTCGTGGACTGGGAGGGGTACGGTCCGGAGGAGAGGTGCTGGGTACCGGTGGGGGACATTTTGGATCCGTCTATGCTGAGGGATTTCCATCGCCTCCATCCGGATCGCCCTGCACCTCGTCCTCCGGGTCGACCTCGAGGCCGGTGTCGGCGCGCTGCGGGAGCCGCGCGTCAGAGGGGGGGTACTGTCACGACTTCGACCGAGGCAGGCTCTCCTTCCCGTTCGGGTGGCGTTCGGCGGTCGTCGTCACCGGCCTATTAGCTGCCACTGATCCTTTTCTCCCCCTCCCTATGTGTTTATTGGGCGCACCTGTTTTGTATGAGGGTTAATTAGTTGGGCTTGTTTAATCAGCCGGCATACACGTTTCTTTGTGCGGGATTGTTTGTTTGTAAGTGGTGGTGTTTGTTTCGTGCATCGTGTTTGATGTACTGTTTTCGTATTCCCCGTGTCTGGGGTTGTTGAAGTGGTCACCCAGTGTGTTAGTTGGGTGGCCTAGTTTTCTTCATGTTCATTAAAGAACATTTGGTTATTGCACCTGCTGTTGCCTGCGCTTGACTTCCACTCCGACACCCAGGCCTTACAAGTGGTTAGAGCGTTGGACCAGTAACCAAAAGGTTGCTAGGTCGAATCACTGAGCTGACAAGGAAAAAACCTGTCGTTCTGCCCCTGAACAAGACAGTTAACCCACTGTTCCTATGCTGTCATTGTAAATAAGAATTTGTTCTTAATTGCCTTGCCTAGTTAAATAAAGGTAAAAAAATAAAAAATGTAACGGTTGTTTTCCTCCACTTCGTCTGAAGAGGAGGTGTAGGGATCGGACCAAAACGCAGCGTGTTGTGAAGACATGATGAATTTATTCAGACAAGACGAAACACGAAGTACACTTGAATAAATTACAAAATAACAAAAACGACGTAGACCGACCTGAACATGAGAACTTAACAAACAACGAAGAACACACGAATAGGAACAGACTACACAAACGAAACAGTCCCGTGTGGTACAAACACTGACACGGAAGACAATCACCCACAAACAAACAGTGAGAACAGCCTACCTTAATATGGTTCTCAATCAGAGGAAACGTAAAACACCTGTCCCTGATTGAGAACCATATCAGGCTTATAGACAATGAACCTAAACATAGAAACACATAACATAGAATGCCCACCCCAACTCACGCCCTGACCATACTAAACAAATACAAAGACAAGGGAAAACAGGTCAGGAACGTGACAAAAAAATGTAAAGATGTATCTACAGTACTTGTCATTGTCAGACTGACTAGTGAGAGGCGCTGAAATTCTGCTTCCTCACTCACTACTCAAACTGACACTCTGAGGATAAATCACTTCACATACACACACACACACACACTATGGACTTCATAAATAACTCCACAGAGCCAAGAACTGCATGTGTGTGTCTGTGTGTGTGTGTGTGTGCATCTCCCTCCCCTGTCTCTCCATTCTCTAGAGTATAACATGGAAGTAAATGTCTGTATCCTCAGGCCAGATCTGTAGGAGATGAAAGTGAATCTTATTCTAAACCACTTTACCAAACGCTTCAGCTTTTATGTGGAAACAGCAAACGTTCCTCTGTGGTTGCAGAGAGGGAGAGAGAGAGAGAGGGAGAGAGAAAGAGAGGAAGGGGGGAGAGAGTAAGGATCAAGGCACCATCTGATTTCGCCCATTTCATATTTCCCATTCATTCATTTGGGATTGAGCTATTGCTTCATGTGGCTTATAGGACATGGATTCATCTCGACATTAGAAGACTTTAATGAGCTGGCCACCTTATGCAACTGTATCACATTTGTGTTCAATAAATACAAACACACAATGGCATACTAGAAACCGTTAGAGCTGATCGTATCTCTTACTGACAGTGTTTCAAGGGCTGTGTCAGTACATGTATGCGCGTGTGTGTGTGTTCTGGGGCTGGAGTGCGAAGCAACACGTTTATTTATCAAAGTGACAGGAAGTAGGTGTTGTTCTGAGAGGATGTTCTGAGACCACATCCTGCTGCATGCTGAGAGAACAACTTGTGCCGGGATGCCACAGTCTACCTTGACTGTACAGAGGTGGCAAAAGGGTGTGTATGTGTGTGTGTGTAATGTGGTCAGAGCATTCGGCCAAGAACCTAGCACCTGCAGATTTACCATGTTCTTCACACCACCACTCATAGCAGTAGACTCTCTACTTCAAAGAATAGCAGAAACATAACACCTCTGGTCAAAAATCTCAACATCTTTAGAAGATATAACTCAAGTGTCTGGGGTGATTTATTCCACCTGTTGCTCTGGGGCAGCAGGTAGCCTAGTGGTTAGAGCATTGGACCAGAAACTGAAAGGTTGCTAGATCAAATCCCTGAGCTAACAAGGTACAAATCTGTCGTTCTGCTCCTCAACAAGGCAGTTAACCCACTGTTCCTAGGCTGTCATTGTAAACAAGAATTTGTTCTAAATTGATTTGCCTAGTTAAATAAAGGTTAAATAAATGTTCTTCATCTGTGAAATAAGCTGGATGTGGTTTATGATGTGTAACTGTCAGAGAGGTTTGTTTACTCACAATCAGGGTTGGGCCAGGTCAGTGAAGGGTCATACAGAGAACAAACCTGTAGTAGAGAACTGAGTCGACACTCATCTCTCTCTCTCTCTCTAGCTGCTACTAGTCAGGGGAACGTTGAGGTGATTAAATTAATTTCCTCTTTCTTCCACCTCCCCATTCTCTAAAGGTGATTTATTAACTTGTGTTCACACATCAAAACTAGAACTAAACTCCCACACACACAGAAATCACCTACCTCGCCACATTCACAGCTGTAGAATATCAGGAAGCTATGGGGTCGTTTGGGGTGTGATGGTTCTCTGAACTTATAATTCAGATATTACTCAGTCTAATTATAATTGACAGTTATATCTGGAGTTCGGATTAATATCTGTAGTTATGATGACAGTGTGTGTAAGTGTAAGTTTGTGTACACATACTAGGCTACAGTAGGCCCACCACTGCTAACCGTTGCTTGGATCGTGTTATATCTGAAGTGTGTAAACCATGTAGTTACATTAATCAATCCTGAACAGGATGCCACAGTATGGTTATTGTAATGTTTGAGTGTGTGACGGGTGTAGTGGCACAGTTGTCTCCCTCACTCTGATGACAGGCTGTCAGAGGGAGTTATTATTGTGGTACCATGTGCTTGTGTTTCAGTCACAAACACACACACACACACACACGTACACACACACACACACACACACACACACACACACACACACACACACACACACACACACACACACACACACACACACACACACACACACACACACACACACACACAGAGACACACACACACGCACACAGAGACACACACACACGCACACACGCACGCATGCATGCACATGCCCACACAAACACACACGTCTCAATATCACACACAAATACACACACTAACAGTCCGACATGACAAGCACACTAATGACAGCGCATGACAGGTTCATACAGAGAAAATATAAAGATGATGATAATACTATTATAGCAGTAAACACCGAGGGGGATGGGTGAATTATATACTCTATTTGACAGACACAGCAGGGAGTCCAGATTAAGACTACTGTTTATTCCTGACTGTGTTGTCGTTGTTGGTATTTACCTCTCAGACATTATCTGTCTCATTAGGCCAGGGAAGTGGCTGCTTTAGTCCCAGACAGAGAGAGCGTGTGTGTGTGTGTGTGTGTGTGTGTGTGTGTGTGTGTGTGTGTGTGTGTGTGTGTGTGTGTGTGTGTGTGTGTGTGTGTGTGTGTGTGTGTGTGTGTGTGTGTGTGTGTGTGTGTGTGTGTGTGTGTGTGTGTGTGTGTGTGGGTGTATTTGTGTGTGTGGGTGTGTGTGCGCCTGTCTGATGGACTAAAAGATGTCTTTGTACTCTGTTTTTACTGTCCTTCTAAGAAACGGACTAAATAAACACACACCTCCCTCATCTTATACAGTGATGGAAAGCCATTATGTATGAAAAATATGGCTAGGTTTGTAGAAGGATCATTACAAATAGGGGAAACTTACTAAATAAACACACACCTCCCTCATCTTATACAGTGATGGAAAGCCATTATGTATGAAAAATATGGCTAGGTTTGTGGAAGGATCATTACAAATAGGGGAAACTTAGGTGCTGGTATTAAGCGGGTAGTAACCACTACAGAATGTCCGTCCAGAACAATGAGGGGTCAGAATGTTCAGGTAAGGGGGTTTAATTGACAGGAAGGAGTCACACACACACACACACACACAGGCATTTTTTTCTGGTCCCTCAAAAATTACAACAAAGCGCATATGCAAAGCCCTTACTCTGTCAGTCAGAAACTTATTCCAGCGTCTGCCTGCTAGCTGGAAATCTTTGCCAGTGGGTGTGCATGTGTGAAGACTACCTGCCCCTCCCCTCTGAAGCATAGGTTACTGTAGCCTACTGATAACGTTACATAGGTTGCTGTAGCCTACTGACGACTTTACATAGGTTACTGTAGCCTACTGACGACATTAGATGCGTAATTCAGAAATTAGGGAGAGATGTTTAATTATAGAAGAATGGATTTACAATGTCAATGCTAGTTAAAGATACTATAGTTATTAGGCACACCCACTGGCAAAGATTACCAGCTGGCAGGCAGAAGCTGGTATAAGTTTCTCAATCGCACTCCACACAGCCCTTTCCCACCTGGACAAAAATAACACATATGTGAGAATGCTGTTCATTGACTACAGCTCAGCGTTCATCACCATAGTGCCCACAAAGCTCATCACTAAGCAAAGGACCCTGGGGCTAAACACCTCACTCTGCAACTGGATCCTGGATTTCCTGATGGGCCGCCCCCAGGTGGTAACGGTAGGTAACAACATGTCTGCCACGCTGATCCTCAACCCTGGGGCCCCTCAGGGATGCATGCTTAGTCCCCTCCTGTACTCCCTGTTCACCCACGACTGCTTGGCCAAACACGACTCCAACACTATCATTAAGTTTACTGTTGACACAACAGTGGTATGCCTGATTACCGACAACAATGAGACAGCCTATAGGAGGTCAGCTTGGTGCCAGGACAACAACCTCTCCCTCAATGTGAGCAAGACAAAAGGAGCTGATTGTGGACTACAGGAAAAGGCGGGCTGAACAGGCCCCATTAACATCGATGGGGCTGTAGTAGAGCGGGTCGAGAGTTAAGTTCCTTGGTGTCTACATCACCAACAAACTATTATGGTCCAAACACACCAAGACAGTCGTGAAGAGGGCACGGCAACACCTTTTCCCCTTCAGGAGACTAAAAAGACTTGGCATGGGTCCCCAGATCCTCTTTCGACAGCTGCACCCTCGAGAGCATCCTGACCGGTTACATCACCGCCTGGTATGGCAACTGCTCGGCATCTGACCGTAAGGCACTACAGAGGGTAGTGCATATGGCCCAGCACATCACTGGGGCCAAGCTTCCTGCCATCCAGGACCTACAGTGGGGCAAAAAAGTATTTAGTCAGCCACTAATTGTGCAAGTTCTCCCACTTAAAAATATGAGAGAGGCCTGTAATTTTTATCATAGGTACACTTCAACTATGACAGACAAAATGAGGGAAAATCACATTGTAGGATTTTTATCCAGAAAATCCAGAAAATCACATTGTAGGATTTTTAATGAATTTATTTGCAAATTATGGTGGAAAATAAGTATTTGGTCACCTACAAACAAGCAAGATTTCTGGCTCTCACAGACCTGTAACTTCTTCTTTAAGAGGCTCCTCTGTCCTCCACTCGTTACCTGTATTAATGGCACCTGTTTGACCTTGTTATCAGTATAAAATACATCTGTCCACAACCTCAAACAGTCACACTCCAAACTCCACTATGGCCAAGACCAAAGAGCTGTCAAAGGACACCAGAAACAAAATTGTAGACCTGCACCAGGCTGGGAAGACTGAATCTGCAATAGGTAAGCAGCTTGGTTTGAAGAAATCAACTGTGGGAGCAATTGTTAGGAAATGGAAGACATACAAGGCCACTGATAATCTCCCTCGATCTGGGGCTCCACGCAAGATCTCACCCCGTGGGGTCAAAATGATCACAAGAACGGTGAGCATAAATCCCAGAACCACACGGGGGGACCTAGTGAATGACCTGCAGAGAGCTGGGACCAAAGTAACAAAGCCTACCATCAGTAACACACTACGCCACCAGGGACTCAAATCGTGCAGTGCCAGACATGTCCCCCTGCTTAAGCCAGTACATGTCCAGGCCCGTCTGAAGTTTGCAAGAGAGCATTTGGATGATCCAGAAGAAGATTGGGAGAATGTCATATGGTCAGATGAAACCAAAATATAACTTTTTGGTAAAAACTCAACTCGTCGTGTTTGGAGGACAAAGAATGCTGAGTTGCATCCAAAGAACACCATACCTACTGTGAAGCATGGGGGTGGAAACATCATGCTTTGGGGCTGTTTTTCTGCAAAGGGACCAGGACGACTGATCCGTGTAAAGGAAAGAATGAATGGGGCCATGTATCGTGAGATTTTGAGTGAAAACCTCTTTCCATCAGCAAGGGCATTGAAGATGAAACGTGGCTGGGTCTTTCAGCATGACAATTATCCCAAACACACCGCCCGGGCAACGAAGGCGTGGCTTCGTAAGAAGCATTTCAAGGTCCTGGAGTGGCCTAGCCAGTCTCCAGATCTCAACCCCATAGAAAATCTTTGGAGGGAGTTGAAAGTCTGTGTTGCCCAGCAACAGCCCAAAAATATCACTGCTCTAGAGGAGATCTGCATGGAGGAATGGGCCAAAATATCAGCAACAGTGTGTGAAAACCTTGTGAAGACTTACAGAAAACGTTTGACCTCTGTCATTGCCAACAAAGGGTATATAACAAAGTATTGAGATAAACTTTTGTTATTGACCAAATACTTATTTTCCACCATAATTTGCAAATAAATTCATTAAAAATCCTACAATGTGATTTTCAGGATTTTTTTTCTTCTCATTTTGTCTGTCATAGTTGAAGTGTACCTATGATGAAAATTACAGGCCTCTCTCATCTTTTTAAGTGGGAGAACTTGCACAATTGGTGGCTGACTAAATACTTTTTTCCCCCCACTGTATATACTAGGTGGTGTCAGAGGAAAGCCCAAATAATAGTCAAAGACTCCAGTCACCCAAGTAATAGACTGTTTTTACACTGCTGCTACTCGCTGTTTATTATCTATGCATAGTCACTTTACCCCTACCTACATGTATATAGCCTCGTTATTGTTATTTTATTGTGTTAATTTTTATATTTTTTTACTTTAGTTTATTTGATAAATATTTTCTTAACTCTTTCTTGAACCACATTGTTGGTTAAGGGCTTGTAAGTAAGCATTTCACTGTAAGCTCTACCTACACCTGTTGTATTCGGCGCATGTGACAAATAATGTTTGATTTTATTGGATTTATTAACTACAAAAAGGTAAGACGTGTTTTAATTCTAGTGCTACTCTGCACACACAAGCTTGGTATCTAGCTAGCTAGCTAGCGTTTGCTCTGGTCCAACATTAAACCAACTCGGAAGTTCAAAGACATTCAAAGTTCTTCCAAAGAAGCCGCACCTCCATAGGTATAATTCTGTGGGTCTAACTCAGATAATGCATGTCATAACAAGAGGCCCAGCGCATCAAAGCAAGCTTCTTCCATCCTCTCTCGCTCTCTCCTCACCCTCAAAATGTCACATCTCGCACCCTATACTGTGACTGGCAGCACAGTGTGTGTGTTTGTCTTTCATTATGATTACACCATGCTGTTACTGAAAAATACAATTTGCTCGTAACGACTTTCCTATACAGATTAGATTGCTTACCCGCTCCACAACAAGCAGCTCTATCCGAACTGGTTGGTGAAGTAATTTAATGTCAAGCTAAATGTACAAATATATATATTTATATCAGAGGTTTAAAAATAAACAGAAAGGAACAATATGAACCGGTACTTTATTTAGTTAGAACCAGTGAGGAACTTTATTTTTACAGCCGCCACCAAAGGTGTTGTACAGATTTGCAAACAATTGCAAAGGGCAGCAAGGGCAAGTAGTCACTGAGAGCGATAAAGTAAAGACTTGGGGTCATTCACCGAGGCAGAAGCGTAGACAAGATGGGAAACTGGTCAAACAGAAGTCCTGTCTCTTTGTGCGTCTGGCCGCCTCTTCACAAAGGTGCTTGAGGTCACCAGACCAGGGTGTGTGGTGTCCCCCACAGAGATGTCAGGAGGGTCCCCCACAGGGACGTCAGGAGGGTCCCCCACAGAGACGTCAGGAGGGTCCCCCACAGAGACGTCAAGAGGGTTCCCGACTGAGACGTCAGGAGGGTCCCCCACAGAGCTGTCAGGAGGGTCCCCCACAGAGACGTCAGGAGGGTCTCCCACAGAGATGTCAGGAGGGTTCCCGACTGAGACGTCAGGAGGGTCCCCCACAGAGCTGTCAGGAGGGTCCCCCACAGAGACGTCAGGAGGGTCTCCCACAGAGACGTCAGGAGGGTTCTCGACTGAGACATCAGGAGGGTCCCACACAGAGACGTCAGGAGGGTCCCCCACAGGGACGTCAGGAGGGTCCCCCAAGGCTGGAGCCTGGACAGCAAACATGGACCAAGCCACTGCAGCAGAGACTTTAGCGGGCTCCCAGGGGGGAAGCAGCAGGCTGGACGTCACAGGTAGGAGGGAGTCGTCTTTGGACAGCAGCAGGCTGGATGTCACAGGTCGGAGGGAGACGTCTTTGGACAGCAGTAGGCTGGATGTAGAAGGTTGGACTAGGCAGATTACACCAGAAAGGGACCGGAGAGGTCTGAGTGGCAGGGCTGCACTTGTCGCCTACAGCAGCTGCAGGAAGGGCTCCCGCATTATGGACCAACTGACATTCAGAGGTGTCGGCAGGAGTAGGAGAAGGGTGCTCTCTCAGGGTGAGCTCAGGCAGCTCCTCTGTTCCTGGAGAAGGCTGTAGGTCTTGTCAGGACCCGGTGAGAGAAACAGTCACTAATAGTCGGCAGAACCCAGAAGATGAGGCAGACACAGCAGTACTAGAGACGGTGGTTTAATCAAGGTAAAAGATCTTCAGGCAAAAATATAAATCCACAACGTCAAAAGTAATGCCAAGAGAAAAAATGAATATCCTCCAAGATACAATGAAAATCCACAAAGTGGTAAGAACAACAGGGAAAAAACAAACCTCAAAAGAATAATCAAAAATAAACAAGAACAAAACCAGAGTACCTCAGGAAAATCCAACTAGAGAAATATATGTTCACAGCATGGCTGGGGCTGGGTGCTGACATACAAACACAGAGCAAAGAACTAAGAAACACTAAGGGTTTAAATACCTACAAGGAAATGAGGCACAGGTGCAAATAATTACTAGAACAAGGGAAAAAACGAAAGGTTCAAAAAGGCGCAATGGGGGCATCTAGTGACTAAAACCTGAACAATCCTGGCCAAATCCTGACAGGTCTTCCTGCTCACGAACAAGCAGGGAGGTGAGGATAGATCTTGGACACAGAATGGGGATCAGCAGAACCTCTGTCATTGGAGATGCCGATGGCACCATTGTGCACCAGTTGAGACTCCATGGCAGCAGCTGGTTGAAGCACAGCAGTTGGAGTGTATAGCTAAAGCTCCATAGCAGGAGCGGCTGTAGTAGGCGCCACTACTAACTTGAGCTCCATGGTCGGAGCAGACTAGATCGGCACAGCTGGGGCTGGAGCACAGTGGTGGGGTGCTCCCCCAGGGTGAGCTCTGGTAGCTCCTCTGGCCTGGAGAAAGCTGTAGCACTGCTGGGAAGGGCTTCACAGCAGGGGTCGGATCTGAGACCGGGGCTGATGGTGAAGTTGATGTGGAAGGGCGTAACGTCTCGAGCATCTTCTGACATCTGGGGTTGCGGAGCTGGTCACGCTGGCACCATAGAACCTTATTCTGTCGCTTCTGGTGTAGTATCTGTTGCATGACGATCTCTGAGATGATGTTGTCAATTGCTGGGCAGCTTGGTGGCACAGGTCCCTGTTCTCCCCCTCTAAGACATCTTTCAGATGTAAGAGGAGAGAACTGTTGAAGGACTGACTGAGACGCTCAGTATCCAGGTAACTACTGGTGATGGTGGTCGGTGGACTGTAGGAACCTTCCATCTTCCTGACTGCTTCAATGAGCTCATCAATCTCGTCCTCTCTGGTTGTCACTGGCGGTCCACGTTGATCCCGGTTATCCCTGGTCAAGGGTCGATGCTGATCCTGAGGATCTATGGTCGAGGTTTGACGCGGATCTTGCCGATCTCTGGCCTGAGGTGGAAACCCGGTGAATTAGCAACCGATGAGAAGGCTGAGGCTCTGTCCTCTATTCTGCTTCAATGAGCTCATTAATTTCATCATGCTGGCTGTGTAAACGCTTTAAAAGCGCTCATTAATTTCATCATGCTGGCTGTGTAAACTGAGTCCTCTCAGGTTGTCACTGGTGGTCCACGCTCAGGTAGATGCTGATCCCAGTGATCTCTGGTCAAGGTTTTACATTATTCCTGAGGATCACTGGTCGAGGTTCGATGCTGATTTTGGAAATCTCTGGTTGAGGTTAGCCTGAGGTGGGAACCTGGTGAATGAGCAGCCGATGAAAAGGCTGAGGCTCTTTCCTCTATTCTGCTGGTCAGCCTGGGTGGTGACTTGGATTGGTGATGAGTTGTTGAAAGGGAAAAAGGACACTTTGACTGCAGTATGTCACGTCTCAAATGCTCAAGAGAACCCTCTAGCTGCTCTCCCTCATAGCAGTGGTATGTGGACTCGTAGCCATTGCCGTAATTATCGATATATTGTGGCAGGTGAGCTGATCGGCACAGATGGACCTGTTAACTGGCATCCTTGGGCTGTAGCAGTTACTGGATCTGGCTCCAAGGACCATGAAAAATATTGCTAGGATTGTAGATTCGAAGGACCATTCAAATTAGGGGAAAACTTAGATGCTGGTATTAGGCTGGTAGTCAGTCCAGAACAATGAGGAGTCAGAATGTCCAGGTAAAGGGGTTTAATTGACAGGAAGAATCCACACACACACACACACACACACACACACACACACACACACACACACACACACACACACACACACACACACACACACACACACACACACACACACACACACACACACACACACACACACACACACACACACACACACACACACAGCTGACACAACTCTGACATCAATGAATAACTGTAGATTGTGGTTCTACAACGGTAGAAAAGAAAGGACATATTGTAATACATAATAATATTTAAAAGGGGTACCTTGACTTAACTTGCAGCAAGCCTAACACCAGTTAGGGAGAGGAAATCACACTTCACCACCACTAGTGACATGGAAGGTGATTACTTGTGTGTGCAAATATGATGAAGATGTATGTCCAATACAAATTCACAATTGTATCTTTTTTTAACTAGGCAAGTCAGTTAAGAACAAATTATTATTTTCAATGATGGCCCAGGAACAGTGGGTTAACTGCCTTGTTCAGGGGCAGAACGACAGATTTTTACCTTGTCAGCTCAGGGATTTGATCTTGCAACCTTTTGGTTACTAGTTCAATGCTCTAACCACTAGGCTACCTGCCGCCAACAACAACTCTTGTTGTTTCAAAATTAAAAGTTGCTTGCTGCTATGGATCAAGGTAATTCATGACTTGTCTGGGGTATTTATTTTATAACCCAAAACGAATGAATGAATTTAAACCAAAATGTATTTGACTTATTTGAATAGTGTATTGGAGAAGTATAGCATCTGAATCCATCTATCCACCTTGCTCCAAGTGTGTCTTAAAGATATGTAAATCTAAAGGATAGAAAAGCTATGCAGTTATGACATATCTATTAATAATTTGAGCCTTGTCCCAGTGAATCAGCCAACTAATCAATAAAGTTGCCTTGAATAACAACATTTAAAGGTAGTTAGCATCTTTGAATGGGGTACTCTAACCCCTGCCAAGAGTTCTCTTGGACCTCTCTTTTCAACATGAGTACAACATGAGATACTTTATTTCTACCCTGCTATTCAAAACAATCAGCAAGTGCTGACCAAGGTCATTCCCCCCACATGTTATTTTCTTTTAAACATTGCACACTGCAATCATATGATATGATTTTCAAACTTCTTACTACTGGGTCAGTAGGTGCCCTTATGTCTGATTAATATTGTCTGATTTGTTATGATTGTTCTCTATTATATCAACTGAGTGCTTGTGTATGAGGTGAATATTTGAAGCATCGCAATGATGAAGGCTTTCGTTCTATTTCAACCAAAATCAACAAATAAGAACACACATACCAACAAGAGGCACAAGTATTTCTCATTGACAGCTTTATTAAAACATTTCACAAAAGGGAATTTTAAAACAATGGTATCTGGCAGACACTTTCATTCACCTCCAGGAGTTCTTTATTGTCATTTAGCAGATGCTCTTATCCAGAGTGACTTACAGGAGCAATTAGGGTTAAGTGCCTTGCTCAAGGGCACAGACAGATTTTTCACCTAGTCGACTCAGGAATTCGAAGCAGCGACCTTTCGGTTACTGGCCCAACTCTCTTAACCGCTGGGCTACCTGCCACCCACATGGTTTTTCAGTGGCACCTAACTACTTTATTTGGAACTAGAACCGCTGTACAAAGAGTCCTGTTGTGTCAGAATAAATACGCCAAGCATATCTCCACCCAACCGCACAGAGACAAGACAAAGAACCCCTTACAGAAGTGGAGAATTGTACATCCTGATGTAAACTATAGGCTGATCTGCTCCTACTTCTATGTATTATTTTGTATACGTTATCTGTAAATCGTTCACTAAAGTGCATCTTACTGGCCTTCTACTTTTCTTTCTTGTTCTACACAAATATCACTAAGACCTCCAGTGGTGTCAGGTTACATACTGACTGCAGCTGCTGGTCCACTGTCCATAAGTTCACCTCAGTTTATAAGAGAATTAACATTGCAGTCCTGAGGAACTGGTGGAGGAGGCACTCCACTTTACACGACTACAGGATATGATTACAGATTTGTCGGAGAATTATAAAGCAATAATATCATAATAGAGTGGAAGATTCCACAGCTAATCTTTCCATAAGTAGTAACTGATTATGAGAAGATATTAAACACAATGGAACTGTTTGCACCTCAGAACAGCCCCCCACTAACCTGCCAGCTTCTAAGAAATACAAACAAAATGTTAAAATACAATAACTATTTATGCATTATAACGTCAGTCTGTTTGGCTGGGTGGCAAATGGGTCGAATCAAGCGCCGACTGAGCAATGTCTGTTGTCCCCTCCCGAAAATTGACAGTTTGATGAGCTAAGCTGGTGATCCGTCTTCTCTGTGTCTGGGGGCAGAGTGTCCATCAACAGGGAACGGATATCATCAGCTCTTTGAAGGAGTAGGATGAGGTCAGACTGAGAGTAACAGGGTGATAATGGGTTTCTCTAGACATGTGTATCAAAATATATTGAAAGGGAATTATTGTGAGCCGACTACGTCACTGTAAGTCAGAAACAGTTGTGCAACTAGAAAAATATAACACATGTATACATTCACTACCATTTTGTATAAAAAACATGAGAGCTCTCGTTTATGTTGAGAATTATCAGAGAATACTGATGGTAACACTCTTCATTGAAAAGAAAAAGAGAATTTGGCGTTCTCAGCTCAAATGTTTGTAGTCCCCAAAAATGTTTGGGTACCGTGTTCAAAAGGCATATACTGGCAGAAAGGAAAACCTGCACTCACTGAAATATTCTTTAAGTTTTAATGTCTTATTTCTTAGCAGTAGATGTGAAAACAATCAGATGCATTTTGGCGGCAGCCTTCATCAGCATTTGGAGAAGAAGTAGACATCCACTCATATTTATAGATGACGTCACATTGTAGTACTGCTTCTCTCTTTTTTCACAATCATTATTTACATTCATTATTTACTTATTGTACATTATTTACATACATTTTCTACTGTTATCCACAAGAGCTTCAAAATATAAATAATAATTAAAAAAGAAAAGTGCATCTGTTGTTCACAGGAAGCAACCGAACAAGAGTTCTTCATTAAGGCCTCTCTGTTTGTAAGGCATGGATATAATATGCCTCTCTTTGTAACAGCAAAAACAATTCCCTCAGAAGTGTGATGTGACGTCATCTATAAATATGAGTGGATGTCTACTGTTCTCCAAATGCTGCCCAAATGCATCCGTTTGTTTTTACATCTTCTGCTATAAAATAATACATTTAAACTTTAAAGTATATTTCAGTGAGTGCGGGTTTTTCCTTTCTGTTAACACTAGCAGAGGAAGGATGTGTACTATGGCAAGGTCAAGAGCGGTCTGTCCCTCCTGGTTCTTCATGGTAGGATCAGCTCCGTGTGCTAGCAGTAGAGCACACAGCGGAGTTCCTCCCTTCTGAGCCGGTTGAAGGCCCACTTGTCTGTGGCTTTCACACACGTGTTGAACTTGATCAGGACGGTTGCAATGACCACGTGCTGGTCTATATGCTTCAAGATGTCCATTGTTCCTGTACACAAGAAAGCAAAGGTAACTGAACTAAATGACTATTGTCCCGTAGCACTCACTTCTATCATCAGGATGTGCTTGTGGCTAGCTAAGGATCATATCATCTCCACCTTACCTGACACCCTAGATCAACTTTAATTTGCATACCTCCCCAACAGATCCACGGATGACAGAATAACAATCGCACTGCACACTGCCCTCCCATCTGGATAAAAGGAATGCCTATGTAGAAATGCTGTTCATAGACTACAGCTCAGCTCACAGTGGTAAGGCGCCGAGTTTCTGACATTCATTCAGGCGCCGATGATGTGGACGTGGATTAAGGCAGCCCCCCACACCTCTCTGATTCAGAGGGGTTGCGTTAAATGCAGAAGACACATTTCAGTTGAATGCATTCAGGTATCCCCTTTCCGCCGTTCCCATAGTGCCCTCCAAGCTCATCACTAAGCTTGGGGCCCTGGGTCTGAACCCCACCCGTGCAACTGGGTCCTGGACTTCCGGACGGTCCAACCCCAGATGGTGAAGGTAGGCAACAACACCTCCGCCACGCATGTCCTTAACACAGGGGGGTCCCACAAGGGTGCGTGCTCAGCCCACTCCTGTACTCCCTGTTCACCCATGACTACGTGTCTCAATCATCAAGTTTGCTGATGACACAATAATGGTAGGCCTGATAACCAACAACGACGAGACAGACTACCGGGCATCCTTTCTGGCTGTCCGCAACTGCAGGGCTCTCCAGAGGGTGGTGCGGTCAGCCCAACACATCCCCGAGGGCATACTGCCTTCCCTCCAGGACATCTACAGCACCCGGTGTAACAGGAAGGAAGGCCAAGAAGATCATCAAGGAACTCAGACACCCGAGCCACGGCTTGTTCACCCCACTACCATTTGGAAGGTGGAGACAGTACAGATGCATCAAAGCTGGGACCAAGAGACTGAAAAACAGCTTCTATCTCCAGACCATCAGAGTGTTAAATAGTCACCACTAGTCTGCCCAGTACCATGCCCGGAACTTAGTAACTGTTACTAGCTGGCTACCACCTGGTACTCTACCCTGCACCTTAGAGACTTCTGACCAATGTACATAGTCATTGGACACTGCTCACTTTAATCATTTTTACATACTGTTTAACCCATATATATTGTATTCTAGTCAAGGATCAACCAATATAACTAATGTTGTACACACCTTTCCTTTTCCTATACTGTCTATATTGTCTATACACACAATTATATACTGTTATGAAGCTGACTCAGTATCTCTCATCACGAACAAGCATTGTTTAATTCCCCTTATAAATAGTTTAGTGCGTTCATGTTACCCCAAATATCTAGTAATTAATTTATCCTAAATGTATATTATATACTGTTGTAATTTTCCTCTTTTGCCAGTATCATTGGTATTTATTGTGCGCAAGGCTAATTATGTGTCGAGGAAGGAAATGTTTTGTCGAGTTGCATTGGGACGCATTTCAGTTTCATATGTAAATGCATTAATTTACCATTTTGCAATCTTCCAAGTGGATGCGATGTTCAGGTGCACATGAACACCTGCTAAACTGACGAGAAAGAAGTTTGTTTATTTCCATATTGTAATGTGTTCTGTGTTTGAAGTTTGCGTGCCTCGGAGCTCCATGTCTTGTCGTGTGTAATGGGTGCGTGGCTCCATAACTAATACATTTTGTTCTGGTATGTGAGCTGTGTTGGGAGGCGATCCATAGAACCTGATATAGTTGGTGTTGCAGGGTAGGCCTGATTGAGGCTTAGGTTTGATTTAAATTCAAACCTGTATTTTGAGTCTGTTTATTTTGTAAATACCTTTTGTAGATTTATGTAAATATTCCATTGGATTTGATCAATCACCGGGATCCACATTTTCTCTGTTAACAAACTGGACACTATTTTGCACCTGATCCTGCTGCCTCCTGCTAATTACTGCCCTTAAAGCTACTTCAACATTCAGGCCCTACGAGATATACATACATATATTTATATTCCGGACTTTGACATTGCTCGTTCTGATATTTCTTAATTTCGCTGCACCTGCAATAACATCTGCTAAATATGTGTACATGACCATTAAAATGTGATTTAAGAGGCAGAGAGTAGTGACAGAGGAGAGAAGAGAGGACAGGAGAGCCAAAAGACTGATGACTTCCAAGCTGTTGCATATCTAGGCTTTCCATAAGGTCACTTTCATCACAGTGTGGGAGTTTTGTCATTGTATGCGCTGTATGGTTCTCTGTACGGGTTTGTAAACTAAACAAAACATACAGTGTATTCTAAAGCCTGATGACATCCAAGCTATTTTATACATTATCTTAGGCCTAAAGGTCACAGCATAAAGTGCCTTCAGAAAGTATTCAGACCCCTTGACTTTTTTACAAAGTGTTACAAGGTGGGATTAAAAATGATTTAATTGTAATTTTGCGTAAATGATCTACACAAAATACTCTGTAATGTCAAAGTGGAAGAAAAATTCTAACATGTATTAAAAATAAAACACTAATAAAGTGCATTCGGAAAGTTTTCAGACCACTCCCTTTTTCCACATTTTGTTACGTTACAGCCGTATTCTAAAATGGATTAAATAAATACAAATGTTTGCAAATGTATATAAATTTTAAAACATTTCAATATTTTATTTACATAAGTATTCAGACCCTTTGCTATGAGACTCGAAATTGAGCTCAGGTGCATCCTGTTTCCATTGATCATCCTTGAGACGTTTCTACAACTTGATTGGAGTCCACCTGTGGTAAATTAAATTGATTGGACATGATTTGGAAAGGAACACACCTGTCTATATAAGGTCCCACAGTTGACAGTGCATGTCAGAGCACAAACAAAGCCATGAGGTTGATGGAATTGTTCGTAGAGCTCAGAGACAGGATTGTGTCGAGGCTGAGATCTGACAAAGGGTACCAAAACATGTCTGCAGCGTTGAAGGTCCCCAAGAACACATTCCATCATTCTTAATTCTTACGGCTGAGGTCCCGTTAACGGGATCGATATGACAACAGCCAGTGAAAGTGCAGGGCTCCAAATTCAAAACAACAGAAATCTCATTGTCACGCCCTGGCTATAGAGAAGTGTTTTATTCTCTATTTTGGTTAGGCCAGGGTGTGACTAGGCTGGGCAGTCTATGTTCTTTTTTCTATGTTGTTGGTTTTCTATGTGTTTGGCCTGGTGTGGTTCCCAATCAGAGGCAGCTGTCTATCGTTGTCTCTGATTGGGAGCCATACTTAGGTAGCTTGTTTTCCATTTTGTGTTGTGGGTGATACATTTTCTGTTTAGTGTGTGTTGCACCTGACGGAGCTGTTTCGGTTGTCACTTTGTTGTTTTTGCTTTTTAGTGTTCAGTTTCTATTAAATATGACGAACACTTACAACGCTGCGTTTTGGTCTTCACCTTCTTCCGACGACAGCCGTTACAGCATCACCCACCAACCAAGGACCAAGCAGCGTGGTATCGAGCAGCAGCGTTATCTGGACTCATGGACATGGGAGGAGATTTTGGATGGTAAGGGACCCTGGGCACAGGCTGGGGAATATCGCCGCCCCAAGGAAGAACTGGAGGCAGCTAAAGCTGAGCGGCGGCAATATGAGGAGTTAGCACGGCAGCACAACAGGCACGAGAGGCAGCCCCCCAATTTTTTTTGGGGGGGGGGGGGGGGGGGGGGGCACACGGGGTTATTGGCGGAGTCAGGCGATAGACCTGAGCCAACTCCCCGCGCTTACCGGAAGAAGCGCAGTACTGGTCAGGCACCATGTTATGCGGTCAAGTGCACGGTGTCGCCAGTACGCGCTCATAGCCCGGAGCGCTATAAGCCAGCCCCCCGCAAGTGCCATGTGAGAGTGGGCATCCAGCCAGGGCGTGTTGTGCCAGCTCAGCGTATCCTGCGCCGGCTCTGCGTGCTGTGTCTCCGGGGAGCTGGGAGGGTGCAGTGCGTCCTATGCCTGCACTCCGCCCGTGCCCGGGCGAATGTGGGCATTGAGCCTAAGGGAGAGGTGCGAGTAGTATGCACCAGATCTCCAGTGCTCCCCCACAGCCCGGTTCAACCTGTGCCTGCACTCTGGAGGGTCCGGGCTAAAGTGGTCATCCAGCCTGGAGGAGTGGTGCCAAGGCTGCGCACCAGAGCTCCAGTGCTCCCCCACAGCCCGGTCCATCCGGTGCCTCCTCCACACACCAGGCCTCCTGTAGGTCTCCCCAGCCTGGGGGTCCTGTGGCAGCCCCACGCACCAGGCTGTCTCTCCGTCTCCTCCCTCCAGGTTCTCTCTCCTGTCCGGAACTGCCAGAGCCGCCCGTCTGTCCGGCGCTGCCAGAGTCTCCCGCCTGTCCGGAGCTGCCAGAGCCGCCCGTCAGTCAGGAGCTGCCAGAGCCGCCCGTCAGTCCGGAGCTGCCAGACCCGCCCGTCAGTCCGAAGCTGCCAGACCCGCCCGTCAGTCCGGAGCTGCCAGAGCCACCCGTCAGTCCGGAGCTGCCAGAGCCGCCCCTCAGTCCGGAGGTGCCAGAGCCGCCCCTCAGTCCAGAGGCGCCCCTCAGTCCAGAGACGCCCCTCAGTCCAGAGACGCCCCTCAGTCCAGATGCGCCCCTCAGTCCAGTGGTGACCTCTACGAGGGTCTTCAGTCCGGGGCCCGCTGCGAGGCTCCAGAGGTGTCACCTAAGTGGGCCAAGACTGAGGTGGAGCGGGGTCCACGTCCTGCACCCGAGCCGCCGCCATAAGGAAGGCCCACCCAGACCCTCCCCTTTAGAGTCAGGTTTTGCGGCCGGAGTCCACACCTTTTGGGGGGGGGTACTGTCACGCCCTGGCTATAGAGAGGTTTTTTATTCTCCATTTTGGTTAGGCCAGGGTGTGACTAGGGTGGGCAGTCTATGTTATTTTTTCTATGTTGTTGGTTTTCTATGTGTTTGGCCTGGTGAGGTTCCCAATCAGAGGCAGCTGTCTATTGTTGTCTCTGATTGGGAGCCATACTTAGATAGCCTGTTTTCCATTTTGTGTTGTGGGTGATACATTTTCTGTTTAGTGTGTGTTGCACCTGACGGAGCTGTTTCGGTTGTCACTTTGTTGTTTTTGATTTTTAGTGTTTAGTTTCTATTAAATATGATGAACACTTACCACGCTGCGTTTCGGTCTTCACCTTCTTCCGACGACAGCCGTTACACTCATAATTAAAATTCCTCAGACATACAAGTATTTTACACCATTTTAAAGATAAACTTGTTGTTAATCCCACCACAGTGTCCGATTTCAAAAAGACTTTACGACGAAAGCACACCAAACGATTATGATAGCTCTGCACCTAGTCAAAGAAAAACTTTGCCATTTTTCCAGACAAAGAGAGGAGTCACAAAAAGCAGAAATAGAGATAAAATGAATCATTAACCTTTGATGATCTTCATCAGATAACACTCATAGGACTTCATGTTACACAATACATGTATGTTTTGTTCGATAAAGTTCATATTTATATCCAAAGATCTTAGTTTACATTAGCGCGTTATGTTCAGTAATGTTTTGCCTCCAAACATCCGGTGATTTTGTAGAGAGCCACATCAATTTACAGAAATACTCATAATAAACATTGATAAAAGATACAAGCATTAAACATGGAACTTTAGATAAACTTCTCCTTAATGCAACCGCTGTGTCAGATTTTTTTTTAACTTTACGGAAAAATTACACCATGCTATAATCTGAGTACAGCGCTCAGAGCCCAAATAAGCCATAAAGATATCCGCCATGTTTTGGAGTCAACAGAAGTCAGAAATAGCATTATAAATATTCACTTACCTTTGATGATCTTCATCAGAATGCACTCCCAGAAATCCCAGTTCCACAATAAATGTTTGTTTTGTTCGATATAGTCCATCATTTATGTCCAAATACCTTCATTTTGTTTACGCGTTCAGTCCAGTAATCCAAATTCATGACGCACAGGTCAGACGAAAAGTCAAACAATTCCATTACAGTTCGTAGAAACATGTCAAACGATGTATAGAATCAATCTTTAGGATGTTTTTAACATAAATCTTCAATAATGTTTCAACCGGAGAATTCCTTTGTCTTCAGAAATGCAATGGAAAGCAGGTCGCTCTCACGTGAGCGCGCATGTTCAGCTCATGCCAGACACCTGACTCAAAGAGCTCTCCTTCCCTCACTCTTCACAGTAGAAGCATCAAACAAGGTTCTAAAGACTGTTGACATCTAGTGGAAGCCTTAGGAAGTGCAATATGACCAATATCCCACTGTATATTGGATAGGCAAACCTACAAACCTCAGATTTCCCACTTCCTGGTTTTTCTCAGGTTTTTGCCTGCCATATGAGTTCTGTATACTCACAGACATCATTCAATCAGTTTTAGAAACGTCAGAGTGTTTTCCATCCAAATCTACTAATAATATGCATATCTTAGCCTCTGAGCCTGAGTAGCAGGCAGTTTACTCTGGGCACGTTTTCATCCACGCTACTCAATACTGCTACCCAGCCATAAGAAGTTAAATGGAAGACGTTTGGAACTACCAAGACTCTTGCTAGAGCTGGCCACCCGAACAAACTGAGCAATCGGGGGAGAAAGGCCTTGGTCAGGGAGATGTGGAGATGGGAAACCCTTTCAGAAGGACAACCATCTCTGCAGCACTCCACCAATCAGGCCTTTATGATAGACGGAAGGCACATGACAGTAAAAGTAAAAGGCACATGACAGCCCGCTTGGAGTTGGACAAAAGCCATCAAAAGGACTCTCAGACATTGAGAAACAAGATCCTTTGGTCTGAGCATCACATCTGGAGGAAACCTGGCACCATCTCTACAAAGAAGCACGGTGGTGGCAGCATCATGCTGTGGGGATTTATTTCAGTGACAGGGACTGGGAGACTAGTCAGGATCGAAAGAAAGATGAACGAAGCAAAGTACAGAGAGATCCTTGATGAAAACCTGCTCCACAGAGCTCAGGACCTCAGACTGGGGCAAAGGTTAACCTTCCAACAGGACAACGACCCTAAACACACAGCCAAGACAACACAGGAGTGGCTTCGGGACAAGTCACTGAACGTCCTTGAGTGGCCCAGGCAGAGCCTGGACTTTCTCTGCAGAGACCTGAAAATAGCTGTGCAGCGATGCTCCCCATCCAACATGACAGAGCTTGAGATCTGCAGAGAAAATGGGAGACACTCCCAAAATACAGTTGTGCCAAACTTGTAGCGTCATATCCAAGACGGCTCGAAGCTGTAATTGCGTTTAGGGTAGCCTTCCACAAGCTTCCCACAATAAGTTGGGTGAATGTTGGCCCATTCCTCCTGACAGAGCTGGTGTAACTGAGTTAGGTTTGTAGGCCTCCTTGCTCGCACACACTTTTTCAGTTCTGCCCACAAATTTTCTATGGGATTGAGGTCAGGGCTTTATGATGGCCACTCCAATACCTTGCCTTTGTTGTCCTTAAGCCATTTTGCCACAACTTTGGAAGTATGCTTGGAGTCATTGTCCATTTGGAAGACCCATTTGCGACCAAGCTTTTTTTCCTGACTGATGTCTTGAGATGTTGCTTCAATATATTCACATAATTTTCCTCCCTCATGATGCCATCTATTTTGAGAAGTGCACCAGTCCCTCCTTCCGCAAAGCACTCCCCAACATGATGCTTACACCCCCGTGCTTCACGGTTGTGATGGTGTTCCCCCCCTTTTCCCTCCAAACATAACGATGGTCATTATGGCCAAACAGTTCTATTTTTGTTTTATCAGACCAGTGGACATTTCTCCAAAAAGTATGATCTTTATCCACATGTGCAGTTGCAAACCGTAGTCTGGATTTTTTATGGAGGTTTTGGTGCAGTGGCTTCTTCCTTGCCGAGCGGCCTTTCAGGTTATGTCGATATTGGACCTGTTTTAGTGTGGATCTAAATACTTTTGTACCTGTTTTCTCCAGCATCTTCACAAGGTCCTTGCGGTTGTTCTGGGATTGATTTGCACTTTTCACACCAAAGTACATTCATCACTAGGAGACAGAACGGGTCTCCTTCCTGAGCGGTATGACGGCTGCGTGGTCCCATGGTGTTTATACTTGCGTACCATTGTTTGTACAGATGAACATGGTACCTTCAGGCATTTGGAAATTGCTCCCAAGGATGAACCAGACTTGTGGAGGCCTACAATTTTTTTTCTGAGGTCTTGGCTGATTTTTTTTTATTTTCCCATGATGTCAAGCAAAGAGGCACTGAGTTTGAAGGTAGGCCTTGAAATACATCCACAGGTACACCTCCAATTGACTCAAATTATGTCAATTAGCTTATCAGAAGTTTTGAACGCCATGACATCATTTTCTGTAATTGTCCAAGCTGTTTAAAGGCACAGTCAACTTAGTGTATGTAAACTTCTGACCCACTAGAATTGTGATACAGTGAATTATAAGTGAAATAATCTGTTTAAACAATTGTTAGAAAAATGACTTGTGTCATGCACTAAGTAGATGTCCTAACCGACTTGTCAAAACTATAGTTTTTCAACAAGACATTTGTGGAGAGGTTGAAGTCCCTGTTCACCTACGACTGCATGGCCGCACACGACGCCAATACCGTCATTAAGATTTCAGACGACACAACGGTGGTAGGCCTGATCACCGACGATGATGAAGCAGCATACAGGGAGGAAGTCAGAGACCTGGCAGTGTGGTGCCAGGACAACAACATCTCCCTAAACGTCAGCAAGACAAAAGAGCTGATCGTAGACTACAGAAAAGAGAGGGCCGAGCACGCCCCCATTCACACCAACAGGGCTATAGTGGAGCGAGTCTAGAGCTTCAAGTTCCTCTGTATCCACATCACTAAGGACCTATCATGGTCCAAACACACCAATACAGTCATGAAGAGGGCACAACAACTTCTCTTACCTCTCAGGAGGCTGAACAGATTTGGCATGGGCCCTCAGATCCTCAAAAAGGTTCTACATCTGCACCATTGAGCGCATCTTGACTTGCTGCATCACAACTTGGTATGGCAACTGCTCAGCATCCGACCGCAAGAGGGTAGTGAGTATGGCCTAGTACATCACTG
The DNA here is from genome assembly GCF_029448725.1 of Salvelinus fontinalis. Taxonomy (NCBI): domain Eukaryota; kingdom Metazoa; phylum Chordata; class Actinopteri; order Salmoniformes; family Salmonidae; genus Salvelinus; species Salvelinus fontinalis. The sequence goes on from NC_074692.1 coordinate 23,597,256, forward strand.
GGGCCGCGCTCCCTGTCCTCCAGGACCTCCATACCAGGCGGTGTCAGAGGAAAGCCCTGAAAATTGTCAAAGAATCCAGCCACCCAAGTCACAGTCTGTTTTGTCTGCTTCCGCTCGGCAAGTTTTGAATCAAAAGGCTCCTCAACAGCTTCTACCCCAAAGCCATAAGACTGCTGAATAGTTCATCAAATGGCTACCCGGACTTTCTGCTTTTCACCCCTACCGACATGTACATAGTACTTAAATCAATCACCTAACCAAACCTACATGTACATATTACTTCAATCAATCACTCCAACTACCTTGTAGCTCAGTACACTGACTCGGTACCGGTACTCCTTGTACATAGCCTGTATATAGCTACATTATTGTCATTTTATTGTGTTATTTTATTGTGTTACTATTTTCTTTTATCTATTTGCTAATTTTCTTACTTTTTAAACTGCATCGTTGGGAAAGGGCTGGTATGTAATAATTTCACGGAAAAGTCTACATTTGTTGTATTCGGCGCATGTGACAAATAAAATTGTATCATAACCTTGATGTGATTGGCCTGACTGAAACATGGCTCAAGCCTAATGAATTTACTGTGTTAAATGAGGCCTCTCCTCCTGGTTACACTAGTGACCATATCCCCCGATCATCCCGCAAAGACAGAGGTGTTGCTAACATTTATAACAGCAAATTTCAATTTACAAAAAATTAAAGGACAGCGTTTTCGTCGTTTGAGCATCTAGTCATGAAATCTATGCATCCTACTCAATCACTTTTTGTAGCTACTGTTTACAGGCCTTCTGGTTCATATACAGCATTTATCACTGAGTTCCCTGAATTCCTATCAGACCTTGTAGTCATGGCAGATAATATTCAAATGTTTCGTGACTTCAATATTCACATGGAAAAGTCCACAGACTCACTTCAAAAGGATTTCGGAGCCATCATCGACTCAGTGGGTTGTCCAACATGTGTCCGGACATACGCATTGGACATACCCTGGATCTCGTTTTGTCCCTCTGAATAAATATTGTGGATCTAAACGTTTTTCCTCATATTCCAGGACTATCGGACCACCATCTTATTATGTTTACAATCGCAACAAGTAATCTTCTCAGACCCCAACCAAGGATTATCAAAAGCCGTGCTATAAATTTTCGGACAACCCAAAGATTCCTAGATGCCCTCCTCTAGGTCACCAGGCTGCTCGTTATGGCGCACACCTGTCACCATCGTTATGAGCACCTGCGCGTCATCAGACTCACCTGGACTCCATCAACCCCCCGTATTACCTTCCCTACATATGTCACTCCCTTTGGTTCCTTCCCCAGGTGTTATTGTTTCTTTTCCAGTGTTAAGTCTGTGCGTTGTTTGTGTTTCTTGTTTTATGTTGTGTTTATTTATTAAAACATTAATTCCCTGAACTTGCTTCCCGACTCTCAGTGCACATCTTTACAGACAGTAGTGTGTAATATCGAAGAGCCCTCACAGCAGCTCGATCAGCCTATTTTTCCAACCAAATCGAGGAGAATAAGAATAATCCAAAATGTATTTTCGATACTGCCGCAAAGTTAACTAAAAAGCAGCATTCCCCAAGAGAGGATGGCTTTCACGTCAGCAATGAGGAATTCATGAACTTCTTTGACGAAAAGATCATGATCATTAGAAAGCAAATTAGGGACTCCTCTTTGAATCTGCGTATTTCTCCAAAGCTCAGTTGTCCTGAGTCTGCACAAAACTCACAGGACCAAGGGTCAATGGAGACACAAATTTTTTAATCCTGTATCTCTTGAGACATTCACGAAAATAGTCATGGCCTCTAAACCTTCCAGCTGAACTCAATTTAACCGTGCGCAATACCCTAGATGCAGTTGCACCCTTAAAAACTAAAAACATTTGTCATAAGAAACTACCTCCCTGGTATACAGAAAATACCCGAGCTCTGAAGCAAGCTTCCAGAAAATTGGAACGGAAATGGCGCCACACCAAACTGGAAGTCTTCCGACTAGCTTGGAAAGACAGTACCGTGCAGTATCGAAGAGCCCTCACTGCTGCTCGATCATCCTATTTTACCAACTTAATTGAGGAAAATAAGAACAATCCGAAATGTATTTTTGATACTGTCGCAAAGCTAACTAAAAAGCAGCATTCCCCAAGAGAAGATGGCTTTCACTTCAGCAGTAATAAATTCATGAACTTCTTTGAGGAAAAGATCATGATCATTAGAAAGCAAATTACGGACTCCTCTTTAAATCTGCATATTCCTCGAAAGCTCAGTTGTCCTGAGTCTGCACAACTCTGCCAGGACCTAGGATCAAGAGAGACACTCAAGTGTTTTAGTACAATATCTTTTGACAGAATGATGGAAATAATCATGGCCTCTAAACCTTCAAGCTGCATACCGGACCATATTTCAACTAAACTACTGAAAGAGCTGCTTCCTGTGCTTGGCCCCCCTATGTTGAACATAATAAATGGCTCTCTATCCACCGGATGTGTACCAAACTCACTAAAGGGGGCAGTAATAAAGCCTCTCTTGAAAAAGCCAAACCTTGACCCGGAAAATGTAAAAAAAAAAAACTATTGGCCTATATCGAATCTCCCATTTCTCTCAAAGATTTTAGAAAAAGCTGTTGCGCAGCAACTCACTGCCTTCCTGAAGACAAATAATGTATACGAAACACTTCAGTCTGGTTTTAGACCCCATCATAGTACTGAGACTGGACTCATGAAGGTGGTAAATTACCTTTTAATGGCATCAGACCAAGTCTCTGCATCTGTCCTTGTGCTCCTAGACCTTAGTGTCGCTTTTGTCCTTTGACAAATCAATGGTAAGTTTCGGTGTTCCTCAAGGTTCCGTTTTAGGGCCACTATTGTTTTCACTATATATACTACCTCTTGGTCATGTCATTCGCAAACACAATGTCAACTTTCACTGCTATGCGGATGACACACAGCTGTACATTTTGATGAAACATAGTGAAGCCCCAAAATTGCTTACCCTCTAAGCCTGTGTTTTAGACATAAGGAAGTGGACGGCAGCAAATGTTTACTTTTAAACTTGAACAAAACAGAGATGCTAGTTCTAGTCAAGAAACAAAGATATCTGCTGTTTGATCTGACAGTTAATCTTCATGGTTGTACAGTCATCTCAAATAAAACTATGAAGGACCTCGGCGTTACTCTGGACCCTGATCTTTTAACGAACATATAAATAAAATTTAAAGGGCAGCATTTTTCCATCTTCGTAACATTACAAAAATCAGAAACGTTTTTCAAAAATTATGCAGAAAAGCTACTCCATGCTTTTGTCACTTCTAGATTAGACTACTGCAATGCTCTACTAACCGGCTACCCGGATAAAGAACTAAATCTTGACTATAACCAAAATATTTGATTATATTACTCCAGTGCTAGCTTCTCTACACTGGCTTCCTGTTAAGGTTAGGGCTGATTTCAAGGTTTTACTGCTAACCCACAAAGCATTACATGGACTTGCTCCTACCTATGCTATGGTCACAAGACGCAGGCCTCCTTATTTTCCATAGAATTTCTAAGCAAACAGCCGGAGTCAGGGCTTTATCCTATAGAGCTACATTTTTATGGAATGGTCTGCCTATCTATGTGACAGATGCAGACTCGGTCTCGACCTTTAAGTCTTTACTGAAGACTCATCTCTTCAGCAGGTCCTATGATTGAGTGTAGTCTTGCCCAGGAGTGTGAAAGTGAACGGTAAGGCACTGGAACGACGAACCACAGCAATCTCTGCCTGGCCGGCTCCCCTCTCTCCACTGGAATTCTCTGTCTCTGATCCTATTACTAGGGTTGAGTCACTGGCTTACTAGTGCTCTTTCATGCCGTCCCTAGGAGGGGTGTGTCATGCCGTGCCAGGCTTTTTTGCACTATACTCGACTTGACTGGGTTCAGTCACTGACTTGAACTTTCTGTCCGGTCTTGCGCCCCCTGGGGCTTGTGCGGTGGAGGAGATCTTCGTGGGCTCAGGGTAGTAAGATGGTGGCCCATTGATATCCTTGTAGGGGTGTGGGGGCTGTACTTTGGCAAAGTGGGTGGGGTTATATCCTGCCTGGTTGGCCCTGTCCGGGGGTATCATCGGACGGGGCCACAGTGTCCCCTGACCCTCCCTGTCTCAGCCTCCAGTATCTATGTTGCAATAGTCTATGTGCCTTTTCTATAGTCTTATCTGGTGTCCTGTGTGAATTTAAGTATGCTTCCTCTAATTCTCTGTCCCTCTCTCCCTCCCCTCCCGGAGGACCTGAGCCCTAGGACCATGCCTCAGGACTACCTGGCCTGATGACTCCTGGCTGTTCCCAGTCTAGCTGGTCGTGCTGTTGTTCCAGTTTTAACTGTTCTGCCTGCGGCTATGGAACCCTGACTTATTCACAGGACGTGCTACCTTGTCCCTGACCTGCTGTTTTTGACTCTCTCTCTCTCTCTATCGCACTTGTTGTATCGACCTCTGAATGCTCGGATATGAAAAGCCAACTGATATTTACTCCTGAGGTTTTGACCTGTTGCACCCTCTACAACCAGTGTGATTATTGTTTGACCCTGCTGGTCATCTATGAATGTTTGAACATCTTGAAGAACGATCTGGCCTTAATGGCCATGTACTCTTCTCAACTCCACCCAGCACAGCCAGAAGAGGACTGGCCACCCCTCAAAGCCTGGTTCCTCTCTAGGTTTCTTTCTAGGTTCCTGCCTTTCTAGGGAGTTTTTCCTAGCTACCATGCTTCTACATCTGCATTGCTTGCTGTTTGGGGTTTTAGGCTGGGTTTCAGTATAAGCACTTTGTGACAAACCACAAAGAGTATCGAAAATAATTGGAAATTGCTAACTCTTTTCCTTTTTGTCACAATTCATGCGATCACAACAAGGAAATTAAATGGAAAACATGAGAAATGATTGTACCATAGAAATTACATATCAAACACACTTAGCAGACATTATGCATATTCAATCATGAAAATGATAATGAAATATATTTTTTGCATTTCAATTTTGTCACAAAAAAATGCATACCCATTTTGCAAACATAATATTGATTTATAATTTATCCATTTGCATTTCCAATTGAGGTTTGGCAGCTAAATGCTTCCATAGAGGTGATGTGATCTTTGACTAGCCTCTCGAAGCACTTCATGATGACGGAAGTGAGTACTACGGGGGTCCATGTGCTTATGGATAATTCATATTTCCTTTCATCTTGGCAAGGCCAAACATGAGGAAATTAAATGTTTTATCATTCAGTTCAGTTACTTTCTTGAAGCAGGTGGGGATAAAGGCCTGAGCTAGAGAGAGATTGAAAATGTATCTCTATGTCACGATTGTTATAATGAGTGAACCAAAGCGCAGCGTGATCTGGGTTCCACATCTTTTTATTTCTAGGTGAAACTCATAGCAAAACAAAAACAATAAATCTCTAAACAAACCGTGAAGCTAACAATAGGGCTAACAGGCAACTATACATACAGTCAAGATCCCACAAAGGGGAAATGGCTGCCTAAATATGATCCCCAATCAGAGACAACGATAAACAGCTGCCTCTGATTGGGCACCATACCAGGCCAATATAGAAATATAATTACCTAGATGACCCACCCTAGTCACACCCCGACCCCGACTTGTATGGTCAGGGCGTGACACTCTAGCTCTCTTTTTGTAATCTTTTGTTTTTGTAATCCGTGAATCTGTGCTTGAAATTCACTACTCGATTGACTGACCTTACAAATAATTGTATGTGTGGGGTTCAGAGATGGGGTAGTCAGTCAAAATCATGTTAACCACTATGATTGAACACAGAATGAGTCCATGCAACTTATTATGTGATTTGTTAAGCACATTTTTACTCCTGAACTTATTTCAGCTTGCCATAACAAAGGGGTTGAATACTTATTGATTCAAGACATTTCAGCGTTTCAAATTTTCTACAAACAAAATTCCACTTTGACATTATGGGGTATTGTGTTTGGATCAGTGACACAACCTCTAAATGGAATCCATTTTAAATTCAGGATGTAACACAACAAAATGTGTAAAACGTAAAGGGTTGGTGAAGGCTTTCTGAAGGCACTGTAGGTATTTTGTATGCATTGTCAATGTTATAAAGCCTTATGGCAAACCCTACAGCATGTAAAATGTGTTCAAAGGCCTGATGTACAGTGCATTTGGAAAGTATTCAGACCCCTTGACTTTTTTTTTTTGTTAAGTTACATCCTTATTCTAAAATGGAATTTAAAAAAAATCCCCTCATCAATCTACACACAATACCCAATAATGACAAAGCAAAAACATGTTCTTAGAAATGTTTGCACATTTTTCTTTTTTTAAACCCGGAAATATCACATTTACACTGGGGCGCAACTTTCACTGAGGACAGCAACCAGAGCAACCATAGCTCTATGAACACAAATTAATTTTCATGATTAGCTAGCTAGCTAATCAACATATATTAGCTAATGTTAATTGTCATGATCCAGTTTGTGTCAAATATAATGCAGATTTCGTGGAATGCTAAGGCGATGAAGTAGCATAGAAGGCATTGGGCATAGAAGGCTAGTGTCAACATCTGACATGTGTCAACCATTAACGTTAGCACTAAGCTAGCTAGCTAGTTACAGTTCACAGGAGCCAACATTTATCACATAAATGTAGATTACAAATGAATTTGGGTCATAAAAAGGGGACGTGAAAACGAAATACATTAACCTGCCGACAATCTGCCAATAGCATTCAGACAAGATGAATTTTATTCGGCCTAATGTTAGTCTTGCCTGCCACCCGGTCTAACGTGATGCCACTACCGTATCTGCTGCATCGGCCATGATGTGTTATCCAATAAGTAATTTAGCTCATTAACCCACCAAGACTAGTGGGTCCGGTTTCCCAAAAGCATCTCAAGGCTATGTATATCGTTAGAATAGTTTGGTTCTAACGATGAAAGCATCTTTAACGCTAAGTTCATTGTTAGAATCATATGGTTCTAACGATGAACTTAGCCTTATGATGCTTTTGGGAAATTGGGCCCTGGAGCCTAAATAATCAACCCTGCTACTCACTATTAAACATGCCCCTTTCAAGAGACTCAGAGTCAAAAACCAAACTAACCCATGGTACACTCCTGTACACTCAGACCTCTTTTTGATAAGAAATCAAGCCTGGGGCCAAGACTAGAAACTGTCTCGTTGGCTGATTGGCAGCTATTTAGGCAATTGAGAAATAGGTGCACTGACTTGGTTAAACAGGCCAAATCAAACTACTTCCTTAGCACTACGACAGACTCTGTTAGTGATCCCTCTAAATTCGTTAAAAAAAACATTAATTCACTTAAGCAGGGTAATTGTGGGGTGGCAGGTAGCCTAGTGGTTAGAGTGTTGGACTAGTAACCAAAAGGTTGCAAGATCGAATCCCCAAGGTAAAAATCTGGCGATCTGCCCCTGAACAAGGCAGTTAACCCACTGTTCCTAGGCTGTCATTGAAAATAAGAATTTGTTCTTAACTGACTTGCCTAGTAAAATAAAAAAAATTGTTAACTTCCCTGCCTAAGGAAGTAGTTTTAGACTCCTCCATCATTACTGAAAAAGTTAAGATTGATGATGCTTTTAGTCAGCTTTTTATCTCAGCTGGTTTCCTATTTGAAAGAAATGGTGCTCATACTGGTCATAGCCAGTCAGTTGACTGTAATTCCCACATACAGCCTCCAGTTGCCTTGATGGATGATCAGTCAACCTCACATGACTTGGGAAATGGTAGTCAGGATTTTTAGTTTTGGCAACTCACAGAAACAGAAGTTCTTGCTGGCTTATTATCTGTTAACACCAAGAAGTCATTAGGGGCTAAATATTTGGACCCGTCTTTGCTTAAATATGCAGCTCCCCTTATTGCTGGCTCAGTAACATGCATTTTTTAATATAACTTTAGTTTCAGGAAATAATCTAAAAGTGTGGAAAGCAGCTTTTGTGCTACCGCTGCTTAAGGGTGGGGATAGTAGTGATCTTGATCATTATCACCCATTTCCAGACTCCCTTGTCTTGCGAAAATACTAGAACCATTGGTCAACAAACAGCAACATTATTTTCTATCTATGAATGGTATTCTTAATGCTAAACAAACCGAATTCAGACCTAAACATAGCACCACTACAGCTACCATGCTTGTTGTAAATGCCTTAGAGGACAGAAAGAATTGTGCTGCCATGTTTGTAAACTTGTCAAAAGCTTTTGTTACTGTAGTGTAGACCATGTTCTTCTGTTGAATACGTTGTCCTCCATAGAGTTGGGTACTGATGCTTGCCGATGGTTTCATAGTAATCTCAATGACAGAACTCAGGCCATCAGGGTAGATGGGGTCAAATCTGAGTTCCTTGAGTTACAGAAAAGGCTGCCAAGGTTCGATACTCGGCCCACTACTGTTTACAATCTATATAAATAACATTGGTAATGCTGGAAAAATATATATTAATTTGTTTGCTGATTATACTGTGTTGTACTCAACTGCTCCATCGGTTGGCAAAGCCTTTTCACATCTGGCTTGATGACAAACTGTCATTTAAAAAACATGTCACTGAGCTGGTGAAGAAGTTGAAGTTGATTTCTTTTACAGAAACAAATCATGTCTGACTTCTGTTAATAGGAAGGAAATTGTCCAGGCCACTTTTATGTCTATTTTAGATTTTGGGGATATTATCTATATGCATGCGGGCAGAATCTACACTTAACCCACTAGATGCTGTTTTCCATTGTGCCCTTAGGTTTATTACTGGTGATGGTTACAGAACTCACCATTGTGTTTTGTATCAAAAAGTGAGTTGGGCCTCTTTGTATGTAAGGAGAGAGTGGCATTTTCTTGTGGTCATTTACAAAGCACTCATGCAGAAACATCCTATGTATCTATCATCATTAATTCAATTTAGATTTACAAACTACCAAACACGTGGATCATTTAGCTATTTGATATTACATTTTAGGAACCCTTTAGGTATAAAAAAAAAAGTATCAGTAAACTTAAATTAGGTAACACAACGTGCCATTGGAACACAGGAGTGATGGTTGCTGATAATGGGTCTCTGTACGCCTATGTAGATATTCCATTAAAAATCAGCCATTTCCAGCTACAATAGTCATTTACAACATTAACCATGTCTACACTGTATTTCTGATCAATTTGATGTTATTTTAATGGACAAAATATGTGCTTTTCTTTCAAAAACAAGGACATTTCTAAGTGACCCTAAACTTTTGAATGGTAATGTATGAAAAAATGATTTGATAAAATATTGAATTTGGCCTCTACTACTATAGCCCATAGAAATGCATTGAATAACACATTCATAAATGGCATGAGACATTAAAAAAATGAATCATAAGGAATATGGTTTTTAAGTGTATGTCCTATATCTAGGATATATAAGAAAGCTCAGGAAATATAGTTAAAAAATTTTTTTTACACATATTTAACCCCTTAAGAGATATCTATAGCTTAAATTGACGGATTCTGGACGGGAAGTAACTGTTCAGCAGTCTTATGGCTTGGGGGTAGAAGCTGTTCAGGAGCCTTTTGGTCCCAGACTTGGCGCTCCGGTACCGCTTGCCATGCGGTAGCAGAGAGAACAATCTATGACTTGGGTAGCTGGAGTCTTTGACCATTTTTACGGGCTTTCCCCTGAAACCTCCTGTTATAGAGGTCCTGGATGGCAGGGAGCTCGGCCCCAGTGATGTACTGGGCCGTACGCACTACCCTCTGTAGCGCCTTGAGGTCGGATGTCAAGCAGTTGCCATACCAGTCAAGATGCCTCCTGAGGGGGAAGAGGCTTTGTCGTGCCCTCTTCACAACTGTGTTGGTATGTTTGGACCATGATAGGTCCCAGTTTATTCTCCAGTGATTGCACATTCGTCAATAGAACGGAGGGTAGAGGCGATTTATCTACTCGCCGACGTAGTCTCATCGTATCCCGCACGCCGACCTCTATAACGCCGCCTCATCCTTTTTCGAAGGTCGGGGATTTGGGCCTGGTTCGGGATGAGCAGTATGTCCTTTGCCACCGACTCATTGAAGTAGAAATCCTCATCCAAATCGAGGTTAGTGATCGCTGTTCTGACGTCCAGAAGCTTTTTTCGGTCAAAAAACACACACAAAATAGCACAATTGATCAAGAGCCCATAAAATGGCTGCTATTCCCTCCAGCACCATTCTAGCTATTATATCTGGGTGTAGCAGCAGATGCTGATGTTCTGGTACTTTTCACGTTTTCCTCCTCTCCTCTCCCTCTCTACATCCTCCATGCATCACTTTCTCTCTAGTCTCTTTCTTTCCTCTCCTTCTCTTCTTCCTTTCTCTTTCTTTCTTTCCTCCCCCACCCCATCCCAGCTGCTTGAGCACATATGCTCCTGTCATTCATGTCTGTCATGTAGCTTTAACATGAGGCAACTATACGCATACATAAGGACCAAAGAGTCTGCATGAATTTGAATGTGTGTGTCTGAGAGAGTTAGGATGGAGAAATAGAGAGAGGGGGGGGCAGTGAGAGAGGGAGAGAGGGACAGAGAGAGAGAGAGAGAGGGACAGAGAGAGAGAGAGAGAGAGAGAGAGAGAGAGAGGGACAGAGAGAGAGAGAGGGGGCCAGAGAGAGAGAGATAGAGAGAGAGAGTGAGAGAAAGAGAGAGAGAGAGAAATTAGCTGTCAGGATGAGTTTATGCATGCATATAAGTGGGAGCTAGAGGCAGAATATTTCACAAAGCTCTACATAAACATGAAGGGGGTGTGTAAAGTGTGTGTGGGAGTGTGTGTGTGGTGTGTGTGGGGGGGGGGGGGGGGGGGGGGTATGTCAATCTATCTTTGTGAGGGTCAGGGGGGCAGGCCCATGTCTAATCCTCTGGGATGGGATGTAGAAGATGGAATTTTGAGACTGGAGATGTGTTCACTGATGCATATACAGTATATGACTGAACTGAAAGAAGCCATGGAGCTGTGTGTGTGTGTGTGTGTGTGTGTGTGTGCGTGTGTGTGTGTGTGTGTGTGTGTGTGTGTGTGTGTGTGTGTGTGTGTGTGTGTGTGTGTGTGTGTGTGTGTGTGTGTGTGTGTGTGTGTGTGTGTGTTCACTGCTGCGTATATCACACAGGTTTCCATTCTGAAAGAGACATGTCTCGGGGATCCCTGTCAAATATTTAGAAAGAGTGTGACTGGCACCAACTGTTTTAAGTAATGAATAGACTAAAGCAGTATAACATAAATAGATGTATGAAAAAAATATGATCATCAATTGTAGCCTTCAACATAGCCATTTTTGTATAAAACAGTCATTACAAGATATACATTCATCAAATAATTTGCCATATTACAAGTACATGTTTTTCTCAATTTGACAAACGGACATAACCTATCGACCAACCAACCTGTCGTTGCTCTTTGTTTTGAAGGTTAGATTATAATCACATCGATATAACATTCTTCAGGTTTACAGTAATCAACAGATGGCGCCGTTGTTCAGAAATCATAACTCTCAACACGTTTCACCCGGAAATACGTACGGACCTTTAACAAAGCCGGAAGTTGGATAAATTACAGTTTGAAATCATGGCGCTTGGCGTAAAGTCCAGAGAAAAAATATATGGAAACTCGATTCTCTGGGAGAGGGTTAGGTAATGAGAAACATGATAATATTGCAATTGTTTGGTTTTTCGTATGAGCCGCTTTGTTAAGGTTAGCGCTGTATAGATGAAGAGAAAAGCTTGATTACTAGTTAGCACAATGAATGGGCTAACATTAGCCGGTTGCTGCAAAGGCAGCACCTTCAAAATGAGAGTAATTAATTATCTAGCAACGCTAAGGTTAGCTCGGTTTGTTGACAAGTTAGCTAGCTGCATGTATCTGCTTGTCACTTTTAAAGTTGGTGCTCGTGTTTCTCTCTTTTACTTACCAACGAATATGGTTGTTTTTCCTCCCTTCCCAGTTTGCCACTGTGTACAAGACAATACCAACGACACGATAGTTGCCATCAAGAAGGTAAGGGCATGTCTCTAAAGTCTGTGAGAAATGTTTCAAAGTAATTGCCAGGAGCAGCTGTTTTTCCTTTAGGGTTTTTGTGTAGGCCTAACACATGCCCAGAATGGGTAAAACCTGGGAAGTATAACCACAGAACATTGAGCCAGATGTTTCACTGGACGTATGCTCCTGAAACATCCGGTTGGCATTTCCACTCACCATAGTTATGAGAGGAAGCCCAGTGGCGGCAGTGGGAGGAGATGGATTTTGGCCAACATTTAGCACATTTTCTCATTGATGAAACATTTGATCGCAGTACAGTTTTCTGTCCCAAAACTAGAATCTGTTATGAACAGAGTGGACTAAGTTTTGTAGACTATTCTTTGCCAAAGTCCCTGTATTCCCACGACTGCGTAGCCTCACACAGTTCCAACATCAAGTTTTCTGACGATGTGACACTAGTAGGCCTGATTACAAACAACGACAAGACGACCTACATGGAGGAGGTAGACACTCTGACGGTGTGGTGCCAGGAAAAACAACCTTTACCTCAACGTCAGCAAAACAAAGGAGCTGATTTTGGACTTCAGGAGGAACCAGGTTGGACACACCCTCATCAACAGGTTCCTCAGCGTACACATCTGAAGAGCTGAAATGGTCAAACTACATGAACACCGTGGTGAAGAAGGTGCAAGAGCGGCCTGGCCCTGAAGGCCCTCCGTGTTCTACAGGAGCACCATCAAGAGCATACTGTCGGGCTGCATCACAGCCTGGTACGGCAACTCCACCACCATTGACTGCAAGGCTCTACAGAGGGTGGCACGATCAGCTGAACACATCATTGGGTGTACACTGCCTGCCCTCCAGGACACCTACAACACCAGGTGTTGCAGGAAGGCCAAGAAGATCATCAAGGACCTCAGCCACCCGAGACACAGTATGTTCTCCCCACGTCCATCACTCAGACTCGGGTAGTATAGGAGCATCATGGCAATGAAACTGTGATACTGGCCAATAACTTCTACCCCCAGATCATCACACTGCTGGCTGAATAGCCCCCCCCCCCCCCCCCCCCCCCCAGAGTGGTAAATAAGTATATATTTTTTATTATTATTGTTTCATACACTTCTCTTTTGGACCTGCGCTGTTAGAGCTCAGAGTTTAAGAATTTCACTGTACCCTGCAATTACATCTGCGACCCTGTGCATATGACTAATAAACTCATCTATCTAAAAAGGCATTGTTGAGAAGGAGTGCAAGGGCGAACACACTTCACTGAGTAGGCGTTCCCTACCAGAAATATGGAAATACATGCTAGAATGTGCCAATAGGATCTAGCTAGGTTGTGCTTGGCTCTGCCCACCTCCTTGCTTGTTCTGCTCACTTTGATTCATTTTCTCCCATTGGAAACGATAGTCTTGTCTATCTTGGGTTAGTTATAACAATCTTTGGTATAACCTTGCGGGGAGAACAGGACACTAATACACTCTGAACAAAATATGCAACTGAGCTATGACCATGGTTACACCATGCCATTAATTAAACTGTTGTTGATTTAATGTCCACACTAAGTTGGTTTGATGTGATCATAATGTTAGCTGTACACTATTAATAGTGTGTGCTGATTCTCCTGACAGATGGACACAGAGTAGAGGCTACAGATGGTGAGTGTCTGTGGATCCCAGTACAGGAGCTTCAGAATGGTTTAGGTTAAAACTATGTATGGGAGTGGTTTCCCAGACACAGATTAAGACTAGTCCTGGACTAAAAAGCAAGCTCAGTGGAGAATCTCCATTGAAAAGTCTTAATCTTTGTCTGGGAAACCACCCCATGAAATTTGATTCCGTATATTTGTCTCATGTTTGTTGATCATGTGTCTCTCAGGCATCAACACAGCCCTACGAGAGATTAAACTGCTGTAGGAGTTAAGTCACCCAAACATTATCGGGGTAAGAATCTAACTAAACTCCTACTGTTTAAATGGAAACTGCCAGAAGTAATGTTCATGCTTTCCTGGTTGAGCTTTGCATCAGTTTCATCATCAGTTGCATTCATGGTAATTTAGAGCTCATTTGGATATTATTACTAACCAAGGCATCCTTTATGAACTATACTAATTATCTTGCTCACCATCACCTTTACTGTGAAATTATGTCATGTTCTCAAAGAAAGCACAGTATCATATGTCCCTACACTTACATCAATGTGTGTCCTTTGTGTGTCTATTTCTCAGCTCCTTGATGTATTTGGGCATAAATTCAACATCAGCTTGTTGTTTGACTTCATGGAGACAGACCTAGAGGTAAAATTGAGCTGTAGGTTTTGGCCATATGGGCCAGTTTCCCGGACCCAGATTAAATCTAGTCCTGGACTAAAAAAAGCTTGCTCAATGGAGAAACTCCACCAAATGGCTTTTTACTCCAAGACTAGGATTAATCTCTGTCCAGGAAACTGGCCCCAGTAAATGCTGATGTTCACGGCTTTAGTCTAAAAGTGACCTTGGGCACTAGAGGCCACTAGAGGGATACTCCATCCAGTGCTTGGGATTCATGGGTTAATTCATAGTATGACGGTTCTGTTGGATATGCGACAGGGTCCCTTTATAGACTAGTACTCTGTTCATTCTGATAGCTCTCTGTGATGTCCTCTTTGAGGCACAGATATGGATTCAGTCATACCGAACATCAAAGACTGGCTGGTGCCCAGAGAGAGGTAGCAGCCTGAGAGCTATGGTATTAGTTCGCTTCTATCTCTCTCTTAGGGGTTCTGTAGGGCCAGCTCTGGTCCTGGGGAATCTGTCTGTCTGCGTCTCTGCCTTTCTCTGTCCCTCTCTCTCGCTCTCTGCCCATCCCTATTTCTCTCCTTGTCTTTGTCTCTCCCATTTGCTCTGGATTTATGAGTCTGTGTCTGCCGGATGGCTCCAGATGGGTGCCCAGTTTCACTGCCAATACATCAAACTCTGTTAGAGTAGGAAAACAGACCCCCTTAGAGCCATAATTAAGGAGTGATAGCTGCTCTTAAATAATCAATACCACCCTCTCCGTAGCTCTCAGGATGATGTAATGACAATTATCAAATCATAGACAGACAGATAAATAGCTCAGACACAGAATACTGAAATATGAGGAGGATTTGATAGCCTGTGTCTACTTAGGGATGATGAGCTGACATTCTCTTCTGCTTGTGCTTTCCTGAGAGGCGATTTGTTGTCTGTGGACCTTCAGCCTTGGAGTTAAGAAAAGGTAGACTATTGAGAGACTGGCTGAATTCCTGGTCTAACTCTCTCCTGTGTTCTAGGTGATGATTAAAGATACCATTCTGGTGCTGACTCCAGCCAACATCAAAGGCTTCATAGTGATGACTCTACTGGGCCTGGAGTACATGCACCACACACTGGGTTCTCAACAGGGAAGTTGAAGCACACGCCTCAAAGCACAGTCATACAATACACACCTTCTCATAGGTGCTTGTGTGAGGTAAAGTTAGGCGTGATAGACTCGTCTCCACTTCAGAAATTATATTTGTAATTGTATTTTATGTAAATTAATAAATTTATTTTTGCCATAAATCAATAGGCCTAAAATATAGTTGAAGTCAGAAGTTTACACACACTTAGGTAGGATTCATTAAAACTTGTTTTTCAAGCACTCCACAAATGTCTTGTTAAAAAAATGATAGTTTTGACAAGTCGGTTAGGACATCTACTTTGTGCATGACACAAGTCATTTTTCCAACAATTGTTTAGACAGATTATTTCACTTATAATTCACTGTTTCACAATTCTAGTGGGTCAGAAGTTTACATACACTAAGTTGACTGTGCCTTTAAACAGCTTAGAAAATTCCAGAAAATGATGTCATGGCGTTTGAAGCTTCTGGTAGTCTAATTGACATAATTTGAGTCAATTGGAGGTGTACCTGTGGATGTATTTCAAGGCCTACCTTCAAACTCAGTGCCTCTTTGCTTGACATCATGGGAAAACAAAAAGAAATCAGCCAAGACCTCAGAAAAAAAAATTGTAGACCTCCACAAGTCTGGTTCATCCTTGGGAGTTATTTCCAAATGCCTGAAGGTACCACGTTCATCTGTACAAACAATAGTACGCAAGTATAAACACCATGGGACCACGCAGCTGTCATACCGCTCAGGGAGGAGACCCGTTCTTTCTCCTAGAGATGAACATACTTTGGTGCAAAAAGTGCAAATCATTCCCAGAACAACCGCAAGGACCTTGTGAAGGTAGGGCTGCCCATAGTTTTAGTCAAACAAAAATCCGACAGCTTCAGCAGCCCATTCTCATCCAGTAGCCCATTCTCATCCAGCAACCCATTCTCATCCAGCAACCCATTCTCATCCAGCAGCAGGTTATTGGGCTTCAGATTGTACACAGTGTTTACTATGGAGAAATATACCGTTGAAGTCGGACGTTTACTTACACTTTAGCCAAATACATCAAAACTCAGTTTTTTACAATTCCTGACATTTAATCCTAGTAAAAATGCCATGTCTTAAGTCAGTTAGGATCACAACTTAATTTTAAGAATGTGAAATGTCAGAATAATAGTAGAGGGTGATTTATTTCAGCTTTTATTTCTTTCATCACATTCCCAGTGGGTCAGAAGTTCACTTACACTCAATTAGTATTTGGTAGCATTGCCTTTAAATTGTTTAACTTGGGCAAAACGTTTAGGGTAGCCTTCCACAAGCTTCCCACAGTAAGTTGAGTGAATTTTGCCCCATTCCTCCTGATAGAGCTGGTGTAACTGAGTCAGGTTTGTAGGCCTCCTTGCTCGCACACGCTTTTTCAGTTCTGCCCACACATTTTCTATAGGATTGAGGTCAAGGCTTTGTGATGGCCACTCCAATACCTAGACTTTGTTCTCCTTAAGCCATTTTGCCACAACTTTGGACGTATGCTTGGGGTCATTGTTCATTTGGAAGACCCATTTGCAACCAAGCTTTAACTTCCTGACTGATGTCTTGAGATGTTGCTTCAATATATTCACATCATTTTCCTGCTTCATGATGTCATCTATTTTGTGAAGTGCACCAGTCCATCCTGCAGCAAAGCACCCCCACAACATGATGCTGCCTCCCCCTGTGCTTCACGGATGGGATGGTGTTCTTCGGCTTGCAAGCATCCCCCTTTTCCCTCCAAACATAACGATGGTCATTATGGCCAAACAGTTCTATTTTTGTTTCATCAGACCAGAGGACATTTCTCCAAAAAGTACAATCTTTGTCCCCATGTGCAGTTGCAAATCGTAGCCTGGCTTTTTATGGCGGTTTTGGAGCAGTGGCTTCTTCTTTGCTGAGCGGCCTTTCAGGTTATGTCGATATAGGGCTCGTTCTACTGTGGATCTAAATACTTTTGTACCTGTTCTCCAGCATCTTCACTACACTCACCTGTAGGTGTCACTCTCAAACTCCATTTCAAAGTCTTTATTGACCATTTATTTATATATTTTTAA
This sequence comes from Salvelinus fontinalis, assembly GCF_029448725.1. Lineage (NCBI taxonomy): Eukaryota > Metazoa > Chordata > Actinopteri > Salmoniformes > Salmonidae > Salvelinus > Salvelinus fontinalis. The sequence goes on from NC_074692.1 coordinate 23,614,718, forward strand.
ATAGCATTTCATGTGTCACTCACTGTGTTTGATACAATGTTTGCTCTCTCTCTCAGGTGGTGTCGTTCTCTAGAGTTGTTGTTCGGTGCCAGGATGTATGGGGAGGGCGTCGACATGTGGGCCGTGGGCTGCGTCCTTGCGGGGCTTGTGCAGGTACCCACACCATAAGCTCAGGCCAATTTAAACATTGAGACGAGACAAAACAAGTGTGTCTGTAGAATGGCACTGAAACTAGGCAGCTCAATTTAACTTTGTTCTGAAATTGTCTTGTCTCTGTGATTTAAAAATAAATCTAGACTGAGCATCAAGGTTCAGACTACTGTATTGTCAGACACACACCTTTCTGTATACATAATTCTGCATCCCAAATGGCAAGCTATTCCCTGTATAGTGTACTACTTTTGACCAGGGCACAAGGACTCTGGTCAAAATTTGTACAATATGTAGGGAATGTGGTTGCCATTTGAGACTCCACCCATGTTCACTACATGTCTGTGGTGTAACACCCTCTGTTTCTCTCTTGTTACCATTCCTAGGAGGAGACTCCTGGCCTGTGAGTGTCTGTCTTTTCTGTGTCTGCATGTGTGGTTAATTTAAGACTAAGCAACGCCTTGAAAATATCTGGGTCCTCAATAATACATTGTGAATTTAAATAATGCCTTCATGTCTCTAACTCTGTGCCTCTCTCTCTCTGTAGGGGATGAGTAGTTGTTTAAATAGTTTTCTGGTACTCTGGAACATATCTTCAGTGCTGCAGGAGACGACCTCTTCGAACGACTACAGGGTCTATTCACCTTCAACCCCTCCACACGCCTTACAGCTACACAGGTATGCTAGTAAGCTATGGCACTTAGTATCTTTCACAAGTTACTTTGTTTCTCGCTTGGTTGTATACCTGTTTTTAGGGACTGTAATGTGATACACAGTTCAGCACACAAACAGGGGGTCCCTGGGTCCTGTGTGGGAGGGTGATCTGGCATACAGACATACAGCTGCTGTGTGGCTTTGTCAGCCTGTCCCCCCTGCTGTTCAGTTCTGTGTCAGAACTACCTCAGGCTATAGGAACCCCTGAGCCCCCCTCGACCTCACTTCTCTTTGGCTTTTCTCTGGAAGTGGCACCCTATTCCTTATTTAGTGCACTACTTTTGACCAGCGCTTAAAGCAGTGCACTAAATAAGGAGGCATTGCGGATGAAATCAGTCTGTTTATTCAGTGCTGTTTCCCCCAGCTCTACCCCCCCTCCCCTCCTCCCATCTCCTCTCAACAGCCTCTGAGGGTGAGGTACATCACTAACAGCCCCAGCACAACTCCTCATCCGAGCCTCTCAAAGAGAATCAAGAGGAAACGAGATGGTCTGGAGACAAGGAATGAACAACACACAGACACACACGCACATCTCAGCATTGGAGTCAATAGCACAGACATCATTATTCCATCATACACCAGAGCTAGAAGGTTAAATACCTCATTGACATGTTTGTGTTTGACCATGATATTAATAACAACATGGTAAATATTATTCTGCTTGCTTATTTAAACTGATGGTTTCACTTGTACAAAGGATTCAATGACTGGTTTCCAATTTTGGATTGGGCCAGCAAGGGCCTCCCGTACCTAGAATGCAAACATATTTTTGTACTGTGACCACCCTGCATACCACTGCTGGCTTGCTTCTGAAGCTAAGCAGGGTTGGTCCTGGTCAGTCCCTGGATGGGAGACCAGATGCTGCTGGAAGTGGTGGTGGAGGGCCAGTAGGAGGCACTCTTTCCTCTGGTCTAAAAAATATCCCAATGCCCCAGGGCAGTGATTGGGGACACTGTCCTGTATAGGGTGCCGTCTTTCGGATGGGACGTTAAACGGGTGTCCTGACTCTCTGAGGTCATTAAAGATCCCATGGCACTTATCGTAAGAGTAGGGGTGTTAACCCCGGTGTCCTGGCTAAATTCCCAATCTGGCCCTCAAACTATCATGGTCACCTAAAAATCCCCAGTTTACAATTGGCTCATTCATCCCCCTCCTCTCCCCTGTAACTATTCCCCAGGTCGTTGCTGCAAATGAGAACGTGTTCTCAGTCAACTTACCTGGTAAAATAACGGTAAAATAAAATAAAATAAATGTTATCAGAAGTAACCTCGTCAATTAAACACAAATATTCTCACACACTGTTAGAGTAACATGGTCTACTCGTATAGAACTGGAATTCCATTAGAATCAGAGCCCAGTAATTAAAAGGATGTAGGCGGTACAAAATAGCGCAATGGCAACCCAGGACTAACACACACACAGGTGTAGGTGGCGGTACGTTTAACTGCAACAAAAACCGAGTGTTACTGGGAGGTTCAACGTGTGGTTTGGAAACTATTTAGGTCGACTGGGTTGTATATTATAATAAAGAAGGACTAGGTAGCTAGAAGTTGCCCCTAAACAGTGGTCCATGGTCAGGTTTTTTAAAATCCTCCTAATGGTTAAAGTTTAGTGTTGAATAATGTTATTCTAGACCTGTGGTTAGTGGCAACTTCTAACTCCAGTGTGGCTTGTGTGGTCCAGTGGAAGACCTCCAGTGTGGTCTAACAGTGGTTCTGGACAGAGCTCTGTAAGAGCCTGCTAGAGCACGACTATTTAGGTGACGAAAGAAAAAAACAGCAAGACTGTATTTTTGTCATTAATTTCATACATTTAGATGTAATGTATTTTTGTATGTTATTTATTTTTTATATATGTGATGTAGGATAATAAATAATTCTGTCTGAGATTGTGGTTGTTCATTTGGTTGACACTTCTGAATTAATGCAACACCTCAACTCTTAGTTGACTCACCAAGTATCTAATCCATTATCCCCCCAAAAATATGAATGCAATTAAGTGGAGAAATGTTAGTAAAAAATCAATAAAAATACCTACTCCCACTCTGGTTTAAGGTGGCATTCACCTCACATGGAAGGCAGAGCCCTTCGTGCTCTGAATAAATACATATACCTCCCACCCACTACATGAGCAGAGATGAAACCTCGCATAACCTCACGTCTGAAGAATAAAAAATGTCTTACTGTGTGTGTGCCAGTCTGTTTGCACAAATTTGGACAGTGGGAAAGATCGTTTTGCATGGCTTGCTGCCCCAGGTGGGTTTATTAACCAATTATTTAACCTTTATTTAACTAGGCAGATCAGTTAAGAATAAATTCTTATTTACAATGACTGCCTACACTGGCCGGACGACGCTGGGCCAATTGTACACCGCCCTATGGGACTCCCAATCACGGGCGGTTGTGATACAGCCTGGATTCGAGCCAGGGTCTCTGTAGTAACGCCTCAAGCACTGAGATGCAGTGCCTTAGACCGCTGCTCCCCTTGGGAGCCCTTAAATGAACAAACTCCGCCCACCTGGGGAACCGGGCCATGCGAAACTAACCTGCCTAGTGTGTGTGGGAAAGAGACATGCTGCCTCCAGGGCAGACGGTGGCTCTCCACTCAATTCCGCTCCGCTCTGACACCATTGTTCCACCAGCAGCGCTGTATGTCAGCAGTCTAAAGTGGCCTGTTCCTGTCCTCTCCTCTGTCCACACTGATCTGACACAACCTGACAAGTGAGAGCAGATCTTATGACAGATTTAGTTAGTCTCTCTCACCAGACTCAGGGACTACCTTTAGCTGTCCCCTGTCAGAGCAGGTCAAAAGCTGGCGTCCGCTACACCTGTACTGTAGTGAGACCCTTGGTTTCACCCATCCAATGGTGTTGGATCAGTTGTCTCAATGAAAAGGAAGGAAGGATACATTTTTTTAAGTATTAGAGCTGGACTCAGTCCAGACAGACAGAGAACCATTTGAGTCATGGCCAAGGCTCAGGGTTGAGGTGAGGGCAAGCTGAATGATTCAAGTCTATAGAACTGCCCCACAATACAATACAGCACCGGGAACAGCAGAGCAGGGACACAATGGCTGTGTATGGCGGCCAAGCCTGGAGAAATTACAGGGTTGTGTGTGTGTGTGGATGACGATGGTGTCAGAAGTTGTAACGCAGGAGGCCACTGTGATCTCAAAATCACTCCAAGAATAGTTATAAGAGCCATTGTTTTTAGTGTTCCATTAGCTGTTGCAAAACCAGCAGCTACTCTTCCTGGGGTCCACACAAACATGAAACATTACATAATACAGAACATTAATAGACACGAACGGCAAACACAGCCTACATATCAATACATATACACAAAATATCTAGGTCAAATAGGGGAGAGGCGTGGTGCCGTGAGGTGTTGCTTTATCTGTTTTTTTTAAACCAGGTTTGCTGTTCATTTGAGCATTATGAGATGTAATGGAGTTCCATGCAATAATGGCTCTATATAATAATGTACGCTTTTGTGACTTTGTTCTGTTTTGGGGGCTGTGAAAGACCCCTGGTGGCATGGCTGGTGGGGTAAGTGTCTGTCAGAGCTGTGTCTATTGACTATGCAAACAATTTGAAATGTTCAACACATTGTTTCTTATAAAAAGAAAAAGTGATGCAGTCAGTCTCTCCTCAACTCTTAGCCAAGAGACACTGAAATATATAGTATTTATATTAGCCCTCGGATTACAATGAAGAGCAAGATGTGCTGCTGTGTTCTGGGCCAGCTGCAGCTTAACTAGGTTAACTTTCTTTGCAGCACTTGACCACATGACTGGACAATAATCAAGATAAGACTAAATTGGAGCCTGCAGGACTTTCATTTTGGAGTGTGGCGCCAAAAAAGCAGAGTATCTCTTTATTATGGACAGACCTCTCCCCATCTTTACAACCATTGAATCTATATTTTTTTGATCATGACAGTTTACTAGGTGTTACCTTAGTTGTAATTTAGTCTCCTCAACTTGTTCAACAGCCACACCATTCATTACCAGATTCAGCTGAGATCTAGAGCTTAGGGAATGACTTGTACCAAACACAATGCTCTTAGTTTTAGAGATGTTCAGGACCAGTTTATTACTGGCCACCCATTCTAAAACTGACTGCAACTCCTTGTTATGGGTTTCAGTGACTTCATTAGCTGTGTTTGCTGACATGTACACTATCAATCAATCAATCAAATGTATTTATAAAGCCCTTTTTACATCAGACGATGTCACAAAGTGCTATACAGAAACCCAGCCTAAAACCCCAAACAGCAAGCAATGCAGATGTAGAAGCACGGTTGCTAGGAAAAACTCTGTAGAAAGGCAGAAACCTAGGAAGAAACCTAGAGAGGAACCAGGCTTCAGAGGGGTGGCCAGTCCTCTTCTGGCTGTGCCGGGTGGAGATTATAACAGTACATGGCCAAGATGTTCAAATGTTCATAGATGACCAGGGTCAAATAACAATAATAACCACAGTGGTTGTAGAGGGTGCAACAGGTCAGCACCTCAGGACTAAATGTCAGTTGGCTTTTCATAGCCGATCATTCAGTTAGAGACAGCAGGTGCAGTAGAGAGAGTCAAGAACAGCAGGTCCGGGACAAGGTAGCACGTCCGGTGAATAGGTCAGGGTTCCATAGCCGCAGGCAGAACAGTTGAAACTGGAGCAGCACCACGACCAGGTGGACTGGGGACAGCTGGTCGTGCTGGAGGCATGGTCCTAGGGCTCAGGTCCCCCGAGAGAAGAGAGAAAGAGAGAGAGAATTAGAGGTAGCATACTTAAATTCACACAGGACACCGGATAAAACAGGAGAAATACTCCAGATATAACAGACTGATCCTAGCCCCCCTACACATAAACTACTGCAACATAATTACTGGAGGCTGAGACAGGAGGGTTTCGGGAGACACTGTGGCCCCGTCCGTGGACAGGGCCAACTAGGCAGGATATAACCCCATCCACTTTGCCAAGCATAGCCCCCACACCACTAGAGGGATATCTTCAACCACCAACTTACTACCCTGAGACAAGGCCGAGTATAGCCCACGAAGATCTCCCCCATGGCACGAACCCGAGGGGGGCGCCAACCCAGACAGGAAGATCACGTCAGTGACTCAACCCACTCAAGTGACCCACCCCTCCTAGGGACAGCATGGAAGAGCACCAGTAAGCCAGTGACTCATCCCCGTAATAGGGTTAGAGGTAGAGAATTCCAGTGGAGAGAGGGGAACCGACCAGGCAGAGACAGCAAGGGTGGTTCGTCGCTCCAGTACCTTTCAAAAGTTTGGGGTCACTTAGAAATGTCCTTGTTTTCCATGAAAACATACATGAAATGAGTTGCAAAATGAATAGGAATATAGTCAAGACATTGACAAGGTAATAAATAATGATTTTTAATTGAAATAATCAAACTTTTCTTTCGTCAAAGAATCCTCCATTTGCAGCAATTACAGCCTTGCAGACCTTTGGCATTCTAGTTGTCAATTTGTTGAGGTAATCTGAAGAGGTTTCACCACGTGCTTCCTGAAGCACCTCCCACAAGTTGGATTGGCTTGATGGCACTTCTTACGTACCCTACGGTCCAGCTGCTCCCACAACAACTCAATAGGGTTGAGATCCGATGACTGTGCTGGCCACTCCATTATAGACAGAATACCAGCTGACTGCTTCTTCCCTAAATAGTTTTTGCAAAGTTTGGAGCTGTGCTTTGGGTCATTGTCCTGTTGTAGGAGGAAATTGGCTCCAATTAAGCGCCGTCCACAGGGTACGGCCTGGCGTTGTTAAATGGAGTGATAGCCTTCCTTCTTCAAGATCCCTTTTACCCTGTACAATTCTCCCACTTTACCACCACAAAAGCATCCCCAGACCATCACATTGCCCCCACCATGCTTGACAGATGGCGTCAAGCACTCCTCCAGCATCTTTTCATTTTTTCTGTGTCTCACGAATGTTCCTCTTTATGATCCGAACATCTCAAACTTAGGTTTGTCTGTCCATAACACTTTTTTCCAATCTTCTTCTGTCCAGTGTCTGTGTTATTTTGCCCATCTTAATATTTTATTTTTATTGGCCAGTCTGAGGTATGGCTTTTTCTTTGCAACTCTGCCTAGAAGGACAGCATCCCGGAGTCGCCTCTTAACTGTTGACGTTGAGATTGGTGTTTTGTGGGTACTATTTAATGAAGCTGCCAACTAGACACTCTAATGTACTTGTACTCTTGATCAGTTGTGCACCAGAGCCTCCCACTCCGCTTTCTATTCTGGTTAGAGCCAGTTTGCGCTGTTCTGTGAATGGAATAGCCTTCATTTCTTAGAACAAGAATAGACTGATGAGTTTCAGAAGACAGTTCTTTGTTTCTGGCCATTTTGAGCCTGTAACCGAACTTACGCCTATGTAGATATTCCATGAAAAAAATCTGCCGTTTCCAGCTACAATAGTCATTTACAACTTTAACAATGTCTACACTGTATTTCTGACCAATTTGATGTTATTTTAATGGACAAAAACTGTGCTTTTCTTTCAAAAACAAGGACATTTCTAAGTGGCCCCAAACTTTTGAATGGTAGCATATATGGTCAAATTATCAGCATACATGGACACACAGGCTTTGTTTAATGCCAGTGGCAGGTAATTGGTAAAAATAGGCCAGGTCATCTGATGCAGCGCTCCATCACTCTCCTTCTTGGTCAAATAGCCCTTACACAGCCTGGAGGTGTGTTTTGGGTCACTGTCCTGTTGAAAAACAAATGACGGTCCCACTAAGCGCAAACCAGATGGGATGGTGTATCACTTCAGAATGCTGTGGTACCCATGCTGGTTAAGTGTGCCTTGAATTCTAAATAAATAACTGACAGTGTCACCAGCAAAGCACCCCCACACCGTCACACCTCCTCCTCCACGGTGGGAACCACACATGCAGAGATCATCCGTTCACCTACTCTGCGTCTCACAAAGACACGGCAGTTTGAACCAAAAATGTAAGATTTGGACTCATCAGACCAAAAGACAGATTTCCACCAGTCTAATTTCCATTGCTCGTGTTTCTTGGCCCAAGCAAGTCTTGAAATTCCATAAAATAACTTTGAACAAGGCACACCTGTTAATTGAAATGCATTCCAGGTGCATGAAGCTGGTTGAGATAATGCGAAGAGTGTGCAAAGGGTGAAAATACAGCAGAAAATACGGAGCATTGCGCCATGATTGGCTCAGTGTTCTGTCACTCATGGGGACACTACGTCACCGCCAAGTCTAAGGGTAGAGCTAGAAAATTCTAGCCCCTTGGGTGCTGCCATAGAGTTTACATTAGAAGTGCCCATCCAAGAAGGCTAAAGGTAATTGGCCACAGATAATATGACGTCAAATCATGTTATATGTACAGTAGCTTTGATTGGACTGATCACGTCAACATCATATGTTCAATATCTTCGCTAAATAAAATAAAATGTTATTGGTCACATACACATGGTTAGCAGATGTTACTGCAAGTGTAGCGAAATGCTTGTGCTTCTAGTTCCGACAGTGAAGCAATATCTAACAATTAATCTAATAATGCCAGAACAACTACCTAATTCACCCAAATCTAAGTAAAGGGATGGAATAAGAATATATACATATAAATATATGGGTGAGCAATGACAGAGCGGCATAGGCAAGATGCAATAGATGATATAAAATACAGTATATACATATGATATGAGTAATGCAAGATATGCAGACATTATTAAAGTGGCATTATTAAGTGACAAGTGATCCATTTATTAAAGTGGCCAATGATTTCAAGTCTGTATGTAGGCAGCAGCCTCTCTGTGTTAGTGATGGCTGTTTAACAGTCATCACAGATAGAAGCTGTTTTTCAGTCTCTCGTCGCAGCTTTGATGCACCTGTACTTATCTCGCCTTCTGGATGGTGACGGGGTGAACAGGCAGTGGCTTGGATGGTTGTTGTCCTTGATCTTTTTGACCTTCCTGTGACATCGGGTACTGTAGGTGTCCTGGATAGAAGGTAGTTTGCCCCCAGTGATGCGTTGTGCAGACCGCACCACCCTCTGGAGAGCCTTGTGGTTGTGGACGGTGCAGCCCGACAGGATGCTCACAATTGTGGCATATGTCAAAGTTGGTGAGGGTTTAGGTGACAAGCCAAATTTCTTCAGCCTCCTGAGGTTTAAGAGGCACTTTTGCGCCTTCTTCACCACACTGTCTGTGTAGTTGGACCATTTCAGTTTGTCCGTGATGTGTACGCCGAGGAACTTAAAACTTTCCACCTTCTCCACTGCTGTCCTGTCGATGTGGATAGGGGGTGCTCCCTCTGCTGTTTCCTGAAGTCCACGGTCATCTCCTTTGTTATTGTTGACGTTGAGTGAGAGGTTGTTTTGCTGACACCACACTCTGAGTGCCCTCACCTCCTCCCTGTAGGCTGTTTCGTCATTGTTGGTAATTAAGCCTACTACTGTTGTGTCGTCTGCAAACTTGATGATTAAGTTGGAGGCGTGTTTGGCCACGCAGTCATGGGTGAACAGGGAGTACAGGAGAGAGCTGAGCACGCACCCTTGTGGGGCCCCAATGTTGAGGATCAGCGAAGTGAAGATGTTGTTTCCTACCTTCACCTGGGGGCGGACTGTCAGGAAGTCCAGGATCCAGTTGCACAGGGCAGGGTTGAGACCCAGGGCCTCTAGCTTAATGATGAGCTTGGGGGGTACTATGGTGTTGAATGCTGAGCTATAGTCAATAAACAGCATTCTTACATAGGTATTCCTCTTGTCAAGATGGGATAGGGCAGTGTGCAGTGTTATGGTGATTGCATCATCTGTGGACCTATTGGGGCGGTAAGCAAATTGAAGTGGGTCTAGGGTGACAGGTAAGGTGGAGGTGATATGATCCTTGACTAGCCTCTCAAAGCACTTCATGATGACAGAAGTGAGTGCTATGGAGCGGTAGTAATTTAGTACAGTTACCTTTGCCTTCTTGGGTACAGGAACAATGGTGGCCATCTTGAAGCATGTGGGGACAGCAGACTGGGATAGGGATAGATTGAATATGTCTGTAAACACACCAGCCAGCTGGTCTGGACATGCTCTCAGGACGCGGCTAGGGATGCCGTCTGGGCTGGCAGTCTTGCGAGGGTTAGCACGTTTAAATGTCTTCCTCACATGGGCCACAGAGAAGGAGAGCCCACAGTCCTTAGTAGCGGGCCGCGTTTGTGGCACTGTATTATCCTCAAAGCGGGCAAAGAAGGTGTTTAGTTTGTCTGGAAGCAAGACGTCGGTGTCCGTGACGTGGCTGGTTTTCTTTTTGTAGTCCGTGATTGTCTGTAGACCCTGCCATATACGTCTCGTGTCTGAGCTATTGAATTGTGACTACACTTTGTCTCTATACTGACATTTCACTTGTTTGATTGCCTTGTGGAAGGAATAACTACACTGTTTGTATTCAGCCATAATCCCAGTCACCTTTCCATGGGTAAATGCAGTGTTTTGTGCTTTTGGTGGTTTTAATAGTCACAGTGGGTACAACATCTCCTATGCACTTCCTTATAAACTCACTCACCGAATCAGCGTATACGTCGATATTATTCTCTGAGGCTACCCGGAACATGTCCCAGTACGCGTGATCAAAACAGTCTTGAAGCGTGGATCCCGATTGGTCAGACCAGCGTTGAATAGTTCTTAACACGGGTACATCCTGTTTGAGTTTCTGCCTATAGGAAGGGAGGAGCAAAATAGTGTTGTGGTCAGATTTGCCAAAAGGAGGGCGGGGGAGGGCCTTGTATGCATCGCGGAAGTTAGAGTAGCAGTGATCCAGAGTTTTGCCAGCGCAAGTACTACAGTCAATATGCTGATAGAATTTAGGTAGCCTTGTTCTCAAATTTGCTTTGTTAAAATCCCCAGCTACCATAAAGGTAGCCTCTGGATATATGCTTTCCAGTTTGCATAATGTCCAGTGAAGTTCCTTGAGGGCCGTCGTGGTATCGGCTTGAGGGGGGATATACACAGCTGTGACAATAACCAAGGAGAATTCTCTTGGGATTTAATACGGTCTGCATTTGATTGTGAAGAATTCTAGGTCAGGTGAACAAAAGGACTTGAGTTCCTGTATGTTGTTACAATTACACCATGAGTCATTAATCATGAAACATACACCCCCACTCTTTTTCTTCATGGAGAGATGTTTATTCCTGTCTGAGCGACGTACAAAGAATCCAGGTGGCTGTATCGACTCCGACAGCATATCCCGAGAGAGCCTTGTTTCTGTGAAACAGAGTATGTTACAATCACTAATGTCTCTTTTGAAAGCAACCCTTGCCCTAATTTTGTCTGCTTTGTTATCTAGACACATTAGCGAGTAATATACTCGGAAGCGGTGGGTGGTGTGTGCGCATCCGAAGTCTGACTAGAAGACCGCTCCATCTACCTCTTCTCTGGCGGCGTTGTATTCGGTCAGCCTCTGGAATCAGCTCAAATGCCCTGGGTAGCTCGGACAAAGGATCCGCTTCGAGAAAGTTGTATTCCTGGTTGTAGTGCTGGTAAGTTGACGCAGCTCTGATATCTAATAGTTCTTCCCAGCTGTATGTAATAACACTTAAGAGTTTCTGGGCTAACAATGTAAAAAATAATACATTATAAAACGAAATACTGGAAAGTTTCCTAAGGACTAGAAGCGAGGCAGCCCTGTCTGTCGGCGCCATGAATCAAGTTGACAATATACTGGCAAATCCTTTTTAATCAAATCAAATAAAAAAAATTGTCGTATGCGCCAAATACAACAAGTGTAGATCTTACAGTGAAATGCTTACTTACAAGCCCTTAATGCAGTTAAGAAAATACCAAATCCTTGTCATATGAAGAGAAATAATGACGTATCGGTGCTCATCGGCCATTGGACATAAACATTACACAACAAATTAGAAATCGCAAATTCAACAATGAGTGGTTTGGAAGGATTCATTGACAGTGGCTAATTGCAAGCATTGCAAAGCAATCACTAGCCTGCTATTCAGCGGAGTGGCAGTGTGGTCCCAAATCTGGGATTAAGGGGCTCTTTTCCAAGTTTAAAATGATAAACATTCAACATTGGCCATGATTTGTGCCGCACTCAAAACAACTGTTAACTCGGAACTGTGAAAACTTGACTTCAGTGAGTTCAAGACAACAGGGAAGTTGGGAATAAACCAGCTCCAACTGGGAAAATATGTTTTGAACGGTCATCCAACACGGAACTGTAAATCTGGCCTCTTCTAGAGCTACGACCTGAAGATCAATGACGTCATCATGATTCGACCTTGTTTTTTTCTGAGTTTCCAGTTGTTTTGAAAGCACCATAAGTCCAGAGAATGCCAGACTTTGAAGACAAAATTTGCCCACAAAGGACCGCCACGCCACCTTTCTGTTCAAGTGAGCCCAGCACAACAAAGTGAGGCCAAAAATGTATTGTTTGCTGCTGCATAAATGATGTAATATGCCAGGTAGATATGTATACTGTAGCTAAGAAAGCAATACTAAGTGTATGTTGTGTAGTAAGCTGTTAGTAGCCCATGTGCCTCACCCTAATAATTTAGTCTATTTTGCCTCTTATCTGCTTGTTGTCCCCTAATGCGATAGTTTGTACATCTCAATTGTCATTAGAAACCACATTTGTTTGAGCAAGTCAGCCATATCAGCTAGTTTTTTTTTAAATGGGTTTAAATGAGGTTGAATGAACTATTTCACTGCCAGAAAGGCTCAGCTGATAGCCAGGTGTAGCAGTGGTAAGATGTTGGGACAGCTTTATGTAGGCCCTAACAGTTTTTGGGCACTGTCTGTCACTGTTATTGTCAGAGTCGTGTGTATAGGTGGCAGGGAAGTCAGGCGCAGGAGAATCAAACTGAGTGTAATGGAGTTATTTAATAACAATGAACGAAACATACTCCAAACACTAAATGTAACAATTAACAAAAATGGGTACGAGGACCAGTCGCGCACCAATACAAAAATATATACAACACTGAAATACAAACAATCTCTGACAAAGACATGAGGGGAAACAGAGGGTTAAATACACAACAGGTAATGAATGGGATTGAAACCAGGTGTGTAGGAAGACAAGACGAAACCAATAGAAAATTAAAAATGGATCAATGATGGCTAGAAGACCGGTGACGTCGACCGCCAAGCACCGCCCGAACAAGGAGAGGCTTCGACTTCGGTAGAAGTCGTGACAGTTATAGTGCAATTCATGTATTGTTTAGTGTTGTGTTGTGTTGTGTAGTGTCTTTGCTGGCATGCATCCCACTTTTTTTTTGTTTTGCCCACCAAAATGTACATGCTAAAATCACCACTGGCTGCCTTATATGACTTTCACTTCAATATCACATGATATTAGTTCTCGGCATCACATTATATCAAAATAAATACATGCCCAGGCTCTCAGATTCCCAGATGACTTCCAACGTAAAGACTAAGAAAACGTTGCCTGTGTGAGTGGGCTCAGACATGCCATTCTGTATCCATGTGAAGGTCCTGTACCACACACACACACAAATACATGTGACGCATGCACCAACACACACACACACACTGAGTGAAAACCAGCCCCTCTCTAAACATTCCTCTCTCTATCTTGTTTGCGTTTCTCTGTGGAAAAGAAAGAAAGAAGAGTCTGAGAAGAGGAAGTCAGTGTCATCACCCAGGTTACCTAAAAGACAAAGGAACTGAGAACTTTATGAAAAGCAAACACCCAAATCTTTCTCTACAAAAACCCTTTAAACACACGCAAGCCTAATAAGTTCAGGAGTACAAATGTGATTAACAAGTCACATAATAAGTTGCATGGACTCACTCTATGTGCAATAATAGTGTTTAACATGATTTTTGAATGACTTCGTCATCTCTGTACCCCACACATACAATGTAAGGTCCCTCAGTCGAGCAGTGAATTTCAAACACAGATTCAACCTCAAAGACCAGGAAGGTTTTCCAATGCCTCCCAAAGATGGGTAAAAAAAGATGGTAGATGGGTAAAAAAAAATTATAATAGAAAATGGACTATCCCTTTGAGCATGGTGAAATTACTAAATACACTTTGTATCAATGTATCATGTGACAGATCATGTGACACTTAGATTACACACAGGTGGACTTTATTTAACTAATTATGTATCAATGCACCCAGTCACTACAAGGATACAGGCATCCTTCCTCTCTGGATACAGGCAGCCAGAGAGGAAGGAAACTGAGATTTCACCATGAGACCAATGGTGACTTTAAAACAATTACAGAGTTTAACAGCTGTGTAGGTAGAAAACTGAAAATTGATCAACAACATTGTAGTTACTTCACAATAATAACCTAATTGACAATGTGAAAAGAAGGAAGCCTGTACAGAAGAAAAAATATTCCAAAACATGCATTCTGTTTGCAAGAAGGCACCAAAGAAAGACTGAAAAGAAATGTGGCAAAGCAATTCATTTTGGTCCTGAATACAAAGTGTTATGTTTGGGGCAAATCCAATACAACACACTACTGAGTACCACTCCATATTTTCAAGCATAGTGGTGGCTGCATCATGTTATGGGTATGCTAGTAATCGTTAATGACTGGGGAGTTTTTCAGGATAAAAAATAAATGGAATGGAGCTAAGCACAAACAAAATCCTATAGGAAAAACTGGTTCAGTCTGCCTTCCACCAGACACTGGGAGATGAATTCACCTTTCTGCAGGACAATAGACAATAGGACCTAAAACGCAAGGCCAAATCTATGCTGGAGTTTCTTACCAAGAAGACAGTGAATGTTCCTGAGTGGCCGAGTTACAGTTTTGATTTAAATCCCGTGCTTATTTTGAGTCGGATCCTGTGCACCTCTCAGATTTGACTTGTTCCGGCACCTATTTGCCTAGATCCGGTAACTCTCGCAGCATAATTCATTACTTATTTCACTGTTCGCACTGTAGACATTCTAATAAAAGCGATCAGCATTAAATCAAGTTGCCTCCTCCTTATTTATCCCGCCCCCCAGTGCATCCACTGACAAAGTGGTCGGAGCAGGTGCAATTTGCAGTTCAAGAACAAGCAAACGTATAACCCCTGGCTTGTCATGCAGAATTCACAGTTGGGCTGTACAATATGCAAAAAACCTTAGAAGGAAGCTAAACATCAGTCTCATGCACGCTCCTGGCTTTGAGCAAGAAGTTGACTCGCAGGAGTTAAATGGCCTTGACATGGGGAGAGTCATTGTGGAAGGTTTGGAAAACCAAGGTAGGACATTTTTTTTAATTTACTTTCACAGCACAAAACAAGTTTGTAATTGAATATGTGCTTCATATTATCACATAGGGAGGAGGCCTAAATATTCTCATATGTGTGTTCTGCTGTAGCCTACATTGTTCTATTTTATTTTAAGTTATATTCCGATATTGGGATATTTGTTCTACTGCTACATTGATGTTGTAACGGTCCTGACCAGTTTTATGTTGTTTTTGTATGTGTAATTGGTCAGGGCGTTAGTTTTGGGTGGGCAGTCTATGTTATCTGTTTCTATGTTGGTTTTGGGTTGCCTGGTATGGCTCTTGATTAGAGGCAGGTGGTTTGCATTTTCCTCTAATTAAGAGTCATATTTAGGTAGGGCGTTCTCACTGTTTGTTTGTGGGTGATTGTCTTCCGTGTCTGTATGTTATTTCGTACCACACGGGACTGTTTCGGTTTATGTAGTCTGTTTCCATTTCGTGCGTTCTTCGTGTCAATGTAAGTTCTCATGTTTAGGTCAGTCTACGTCGTTTGTTATTTTGTATCATTTCAAGTGTAGTTCGTGTTCGTTTTTCGTCTTGTTAATAAATATGTATTCAAACTTCGCTGCGCCTTGGTTCCCTCAATACTCCTCCTTTTCCGAAGATGGAGAGGAGGAGGATCGCCGTTACAGAATCACCCACCATACCAGAGCCAAGCAGCGGAGTCAACGGAGAAAGGGACAAGAAAAGAAGGAGCAATGGACATGGGACGATATATTGGACGGAAAGGGTTGCTACACATGGGAGGAGATCCTGGCTCGTAGGGATCGCCTCCCATGGGAACAGCTGGAGGCACTGAGGAGAGCAGAGGCTACCGGAGAGAGGAACCGGAGCTATGAGGGAACGCGTCTGGCACGGAAGCCCAAAAAGCCCGTAAGTAACTCCCAAAAATTTATTGGGGGGGGGGCTAGGAGGTAGTGGGCCAAGGGCAGGTAGGAGACCTGCGCCCACTTCCCAGGCTTACCGTGGAGAGCGGGAGTACGGGCAGGCGCCGTGTTACGCAGTAGAGCGCACGGTGTCTCCTGTACGAGTGCATAGCCCAGTGCGGGTTATTCCACCTCCCCGCACTGGTAGGGCTAGATTGGGTATTGAGCCAGGTGTCATGAGGCCGGCTCAACGCGTCTGGTCTCCAGTGCGTCTCCTCGGGCCGGCATACATGGCACCTGCCTTACGCATGGTTTCCCCGGTTCGCCTACATAGCCCGGTGCGGGTTATTCCACCTCCCCGCACTGGTCGGGCAACCGGGAGTATTCAACCAGGTAAGGTTGGGCAGGCTCAATGCTCAAGAGTGCCAGTACGCCTCCACGGTCCGTTATTTCCGGCGCCACCTCCCCGCCCCAGCCTAGTACCTACAGTGTCTACACTACGCACTAGGCTACCAGTGCGTATCCTGAGCCCTGTTCCTCCTCCACGCACTCTCCCTGTAGTGCGTGTATCTAGCCCGGTGCCTCCAGTTCCGGCCCCACGCACTAAGCTACCAGTGCGTCTTCAGAGCCCTGTACACACTGTATCTTCTCCCCCTACTAATCCTGATGTGCTTGTCCTCAGCCCGGTGTCACCAGTGCCGGTGCCTCGCATCAGTTACAGAGTGGGCTTTGAGAGTACAGTGTGCCCTGTCCCTGCTCCCCGCACTAGTAGGAAGGTGCTTATCATTAGCACGGTGCCTCCAGTTCTGGCACCACGCACCAGGTCTACAGTGCGCCGTATCCGGCCAGAGCCATCCGTCTCCCCAGCGCCATCTGAGCCATCCGTCTCCCCAGCGCCATCTGAGCCATCCGTCTCCCCAGCGCCATCTGAGCCATCCGTCTCCCCAGCGCCGTCTGAGTCATCCGTCTGCCAGGAGCCTGCAAAGCCGCCCGTCTGCCAGGAGCCTGCAAAGCCGCCCGTCTGCCATGAGCCTGCAAAGCCACCCGTCTGCCATGAGCCTACAGAGCCATCCGCCAGACAGGAGCCGCTAGAGCCGTCAGCCAGACAGGAGCCGCTAGAGCCGTCAGCCAGACAGGAGCCGCTAGAGCCGTCAGCCAGACAGGAGCCGCTAGAGCCGTCAGCCAGACAGGAGCCGCCAGAGCCGTCAGCCAGACAGGATCCGCCAGAGCCGTCAGCCAGACAGGATCCGCCAGAGCCGTCAGCCAGACAGGATCCGCCAGAGCCGCCAACCAGACAGGATCCGCCAGAGCCGCCAACCAGACAGGATCCGCCAGAGCCGCCAACCAGACAGGATCCGCCAGAGCCGCCAACCAGACAGGATCCGCCAGAGCCGCCAACCAGACAGGATCTGCCAGAGCCGCCAACCAGACAGGATCTGCCAGAGCCGCCAACCAGACAGGATCTGCCAGAGCCGCCAACCAGACAGGATCTGCCAGAGCCGCCAGCGAGCCATGAGCAGCCAGAGCCGTCAGAGAGCCATGAGCAGCCAGAGCCGTCAGAGAGCCATGAGCAGCCAGAGCCGTCAGCCTGCCATGAGCGTCGAGAGCCGTCAGCCTGCCATGAGCGTCGAGAGCCGTCAGCCTGCCATGAGCGTCGAGAGCCGTCAGCCTGCCATGAGCGTCGAGAGCCGTCAGCCTGCCATGAGCGTCGAGAGCCGTCAGCCTGCCATGAGCGTCGAGAGCCGTCAGCCTGCATAGACCTGCCAGAGTATATCAGCCGGGACCTGCCCCTTGTCCCGGTGTTGCCCTTTGTCCCGGTGCTGCCCTTTGTCCCGGTGCTGCCCCTTGTCCCGGTGCTGCCCCTTGTCCCGGTGCTGCCCCTTGTCCCGGTGCTGCCCCTTGTCCCGGTGCTGCCCCTTGTCCCGGTGCTGCCCCTTGTCCCGGTGCTGCCCCTTGTCCCGGTGCTGCCCCTTGTCCCGGTGCTGCCCCTTGTCCCGGTGCTGCCTTTTGTCCCGGTGCTGCCCCTTCTCCTGGTGCTGGCTGTTTATTTAGGGGATGTGAGTTTTAGGGTGGGCATTGGGAGGGGAAGACAAAAACGGGGAGTGACTATGGTGGTGTGGGGACAGCGTCCAGAGCCGGAGCCACCACCGTGGTCACCTGCCCACCCAGACCCTCCCCTGGACTTTGTGCTGGTGCGCCCGGAGTTCGCACCTTGAGGGGGGGGTTATGTAACGGTCCTGACCAGTTTTATGTTGTTTTTGTATGTGTAATTGGTCAGGGCGTTAGTTTTGGGTGGGCAGTCTATGTTATCTGTTTCTATGTTGGTTTTGGGTTGCCTGGTATGGCTCTTGATTAGAGGCAGGTGGTTTGCATTTTCCTCTAATTAAGAGTCATATTTAGGTAGGGCGTTCTCACTGTTTGTTTGTGGGTGATTGTCTTCCGTGTCTGTATGTTATTTCGTACCACACGGGACTGTTTCGGTTTATGTAGTCTGTTTCCATTTCGTGCGTTCTTCGTGTCAATGTAAGTTCTCATGTTTAGGTCAGTCTACGTCGTTTGTTATTTTGTATCATTTCAAGTGTAGTTCGTGTTCGTTTTTCGTCTTGTTAATAAATATGTATTCAAACTTCGCTGCGCCTTGGTTCCCTCAATACTCCTCCTTTTCCGAAGATGGAGAGGAGGAGGATCGCCGTTACAGATGTCTTGAAAATTATATGAAATTCGGGTCTTGTAAGCCCCACTCCTGAGTATGTGTGTACATGGCGGGTGTTCTGAAGTGTCGTCTAAAAATGTTGCTGTACATTGACGTCTAAAAAATTAGGCTATAAGAAATTCGGACTTGTGTAAGCTCCGCAGTTATACTCAAGGATGTGTGCATACTGCAGTGAAGTCTAAAATGCTTTGAATTAATTAGCACCTTGAAAAGTGCTGTCCGTTTCACCACCATAGATAGTAGGCAACTTGGCTTAAATCTAGTGGCTTGCGAAAGTATTCACTACCCTTGGTGTTTTTCCTATTTTGCTGCCTTACAACCCCCCCCCCCCCCCCCCAGGTTGTATCATTTGATTTGGTGTACATTTGGTGTCTTTAAGGTATACCACAGATTCTCAATTGGATTGAGGTCTGGGCTTTGACTAGGCCATTCCAAGACATTTAAATATTTCCCCTTAAACCACTCACGTGTTGCTTTAGCAGTATTCTTAGGGTCATTGTCCTGCTGGGAGGTGAACCTCTGTCCCGGGCTCAAATCTCTGGAAGACTGAAACAGGTTCCCTCAAGAATTTCCATGTATTTAGAGCCATCCATCATTCCTTCAATTCTGACCAGTTTCCCAGTCCCTGCCGATGAAAAACATCCCCACAGCATGATGCTGCCACCGCTTCCTGTGGGGATGGTATTCTCGGGGTAATGAGAGGTGTTGGGTTTGCGCCAGGCATAGTGTTTTCCTTGATTCCCAAAAAGCTACATTTTAGTCTCATCTGACCAGAGTACCTTCTTCCATATGTTTGGGGAGTCTCCCACATGCCTGTTGGCGAACACAAAACGGTTTGCTTATTTTTTTCTTTAAGCAATGGCTTTTTATCTTGCCACTCTTCCGTAAAGCCCAGCTCTGTGGAGTGTACGGCTTAAAGTGGTCCTATGGGCAGATACTCTAATCTCCGCTGTGGAGCTTTGCAGCTCCTTCAGGGTTATCTTTGGTCTCTTTGTTGCCTCTCTGATTAAAGCCCTCCATGCCTGGTCCATGAGTTTTGGTGGGCGGCCCTCTCTTGGCAGGTTTGTTGTGTTGCCATATTCTTTCAATTTTTTTATAATGGATTTATGGTGGTCTGTGGGATGTTCAAAGTTATAACCCAACCCTGATCTGTACTTCTCCACAACTTTGTCCCTGATCATTTTGGAGTGCTCCTTGGTGGTCTCCTTGGTGGTCTTCATGGTGCCGCTTGCTTGGTGGTGCCCCTTGCTTAGTGGTGTTGCAGACTCTGGGGCCTTTCAGTACAGGTGTATATATACTGAGATCATGTGACAGATCGTGTGACACTTAGATTGCACACAGGTGGACTTTATTTAACTAATTATGTAACTTCTGAAGGTAATTGGTTGCACCAGATCTTATTTAGGGGCTTCATAGCAAAGGGGGTGAATACATATGCACGCACCACTTTCCATTTAGAATTTTTGAAAACAAGTTATTTTTTTTCATTTCTCTTCACCAATTTGGACTATTTTGTGTATGTCCATTACATGAAATCCAAATAAAAATCTATTTAAGTTACAGGTTGTAATGCAACAAAATAGGAAAAACGCCAAGGGGGATGAATACTTTTGCAAAGCACTGTACTTCAAAATATATGGCAAGACCTGAAAATGGTTGTCAATGATCAACAACCGGTTTGACAGAGCTTGAACAATTTGGGAAACAATAATGGGCAAATGTTGTACAATACAGGTGTAGAAAAGCTCTTAGAGACTTACCCAGAAAGACTCCCAGCTGTAATCACTCTACAAAGTATTGACTCAGGGGTGTGAATACTTATGCAAATTAGATATTTATGTATTTAATTTTCAATACATTGCTGGACTGTCCATTAATTCAAGATACTCCATTCTGTTTATTTGTGTTTTATCTGTCGGCTCTGTGTTTTAACTCAGGCTCTGTGTGTAGTTAATCCGACCCTCTCTGCCTAGTCATCGCCATTTTACCTGCTGTTGCTGTGTTAGCTGACTAGCTGCTGTTATCTCACCTGTTGTTTTAGCTAGCTCTCCCAATCAAGACCTGCAATTACTTTATGCCTTACTGTATGTCTCTCTCAAATATCAATATGCCTTGTATACTGTTGTTCAGGCTAGTTATCATTGTTTTGGTTTGCAATGGAGCCCGTAGTTCCACTCCCCGTACCTCTGATACCTCCTTTGTCCCACCTCCCACACATGCGGTGACCTCACCCATTGTGACCAGCATGTCCAGAGATACAACCTCTCTTATCATCACCCAGTGCCTGGGCTTGCCTCCGCTGTACCCGTGCCCCACCATACCCTGGTCTGCACATTATGCCCAGAATCTATTCTACCACGCCCATAAATCTGCTCCTTTTATTCCTTGTCCCCAACGCTCTAGGCGACCAGTTTTGATAGCCTTTAGCCGCACCCTCATCCTACTACTCCTCTGTTCCTCGGGTGATGTGGAGGTAAACCCAGGCCCTGCATGTCCCCAGGCCCCCTCATTTGTTGACTTCTGTGATCGAAAAAGCCTTGGTCTCATGCATGTCAACATCAGAAGCCTCCTCCCTAAGTTTGTCTTACTCACCGCTTTAGCACACTCTGCCAACCCTGATGTCCTTGCCGTGTCTGAATCCTGGCTTAGGAAGGCCACCAAAAATTCTGAAATTTCCATACCCAACTATAACACTTTCCGTCAAGATAGAACTGCCAAAGGGGGAGGAGTTGCAATCTACTGCAGAGATAGCCTGCAAAGTTCTGTCATACTTTCCAGGTCTATGCCCAAACAGTTCGAACTTCTAATTTTAAAAATTAATCTCTCCAGAAATAAGTCTCTCACTGTTGCCACCTGCTACCGACCCCCCTCAGCTCCCAGCTGTGCCCTGGACACCATCTGTGAATTGATCGCCCCCCATCTAGCTTCAGAGTTTGTTCTGTTAGGTGACCTAAACTGGGATATGCTTAACACCCCGGCAGTCCTACAATCTAAGCTAGATGCCCTCAATCTCACACACATCATCAAGGAACCCACCAGGTACAACCCTAAATCCGTAAACATGGGCACCCTAATAGACATTATCCTGACCAACTTGCCCTCCAAATACACCTCTGCTGTCTTCAATCAAGATCTCAGCGATCACTGCCTCATTGCCTGTATCCGCTATGGGTCCTAGGTCAAAGGACCACCCCTCATCACTGTCAAACGCTCCCTAAAACACTTCTGCGAGCAGGCCTTTCTAATCGACCTGGCCCGTGTACCCTGGAAGGATATTGACCTCATCCCGTCAGTTGAGGATGCCTGGTCATTCTTTAAAAGTTACTTCCTCACCATATTAGACAAGCATGCTCCGTTCAAAAAATGCAGAACTAAGAACAGACATAGCCCTTGGTTCACTCCAGACCTGACTGCCCTCGACCAGCACAAAAACATCCTGTGGCGAACTGCAATAGCATCGAAGAGTCCCCGCGATATGCAACTGTTCAGGGAAG
Organism: Salvelinus fontinalis; assembly: GCF_029448725.1. NCBI lineage: Eukaryota > Metazoa > Chordata > Actinopteri > Salmoniformes > Salmonidae > Salvelinus > Salvelinus fontinalis. The sequence goes on from NC_074692.1 coordinate 23,636,910, forward strand.
TCAGGAACCAATACACGCAGTCAGTCAGGAAAGCAAAGGCCAGCTTTTTCAAGCAGAAATTTGCATCCTGTAGCTCTAACTCCAAAAAGTTATGGGATACTGTAAAGTCCATGGAGAACAAGAGCACCTCCTCCCAGCTGCCCACTGCACTGAGGCTAGGTAACACGGTCACCACCGATAAATCCGTGATAATCGAAAACTTCAACAAGCATTTCTCAACGGCTGGCCATGCCTTCCTCCTGGCGACTCCAACCTTGGCCAACAGCTCCGCTGCTACTCGCCCAAGCCTCCCCAGCTTCTCCTTTACCCAAATCCAGATAGCAGATGTTCTGAAAGAGCTGCAAAACCTGGACCCATACAAATCAGCTGGGCTTGACAATCTGGACCCCCTATTTCTGAAACTGTCCGCTGCCATTGTCGCACCCCCTATTACCAGCCTGTTCAACCTCTCCTTCGTATCATCTGAGATCCCCAAGGATTGGAAAGCTGCAGCGGTCATCCCCCTCTTCAAAGGAGGAGACACCCTGGACCTAAACTGTTACAGACCTATATCCATCCTGTCCTGCCTATCTAAGGTCTTCGAAAGCCAAGTCAACAAACAGATCACTGACCATCTCGAATCCCACCGTACCTTCTCCGCTGTGCAATCCGGTTTCCGAGCCGGTCACGGGTGCACCTCAGCCACGCTCAAGGTACTAAACGATATCATAACCGCCATCGATAAAAGACAGTACTGTGCAGCCGTCTTCATCGACCTGGCCAAGGCTTTCGACTGTCAATCACCATATTCTTATCGGCAGACTCAGCAGCCTCTGTTTTTCTAATGACTGCCTTGCCTGGTTCACCAACTACTTTGCAGACAGAGTTCAGTGTGTCAAATCGGAGGGCATGTTGTCCGGTCCTCTGGCAGTCTCTATGGGGGTACCACAGGGTTCAATTCTCGGGCCGACTCTTTTCTCTGTATATATCAATGATGTTGCTCTTGCTGCGGGCGATTCCCTGATCCACCTCTACTCAGATGACACCATTCTGTATACTTCTGGCCGTTCCTTGGACACTGTGCTATCTAACCTCCAAACGAGCTTCAATGCCATACAACACTCCTTCCGTGGCCTCCAACTGCTCTTAAACGCTAGTAAAACCAAATGCATGCTTTTCAACCGTTCGCTGCGTGCACCCGCACGCCCGACTAGCTTCACCACCCTGGACGGTTCCGACCTAGAATATGTGGACATCTATAAGTACCTAGGTGTCTGGCTAGACTGTAAACTCTCCTTCCAGACTCATATCAAACATCTCCAATCTAAAATCAAATCTAGAGTCGGCTTTCTATTTCGCAACAAAGCCTCCTTCACTCACGCCGCCAAACTTACCCTAGTAAAACTGACTATCCTACCGATCCTCGACTTCGGCGATGTCATCTACAAAATAGCTTCCAATACTCTACTCAGCAAACTGGATGCAGTTTATCACAGTGCCATCCGTTTTGTTACTAAAGCACTTTATACGACCCACCACTGCGACCTGTATGCCCTAGTCGGCTGGCCCTCGCTACATGTTCGTCGTCAGACCCACTGACTCCAGGTCATCTACAAGGCTATGCTAGGTAAAGTGCCGCCTTATCTCAGTTCACTGGTCACGATGGCTACACCCACCCGTAGCACGCGCTCCAGCAGGTGTATCTCACTGATCATCCCTAAAGCCAAAACCTCATTTGGCCGCCTTTGCTTCCAATTCTCTGCTGCCTGCGACTGGAATGAATTGCAAAAATCTCTGAAGTTGGAGACTTTTATCTCCCTCAACAACTTTAAACATCTGCTATCTGAGCAGCTAACCGATCGCTGCAGCTTTACATAGTTCATCGGTATATAGCCCACCCAATTTTCCTACCTCACCCCCATACTGCTTTTATGTATTTACTTTTCTGCTCTTTTGTACACCAGTATCTCTACTTGCACATGATCATCTGATGATTTATCACTCCAGTGTTAATCTGCTAAATTGTAATTATTCGATTTATTGCCTACCTCCTCATGCCTTTTGCACACATTGTATATAGATTCTCTTTTTTTTCGACCATGTTATTGACTTGTTTATTGTTTACTCCATGTGTAACTCTGTGTTGTTGTCTGTTCATACTGCTATGCTTTATCTTGGCCAGGTCGCAGTTGTTCTCAACTAGCCTACCTGGTTAAATAAAGGTGAAATAAAAAAATAAATGTCCCCTCATTGAATAGTGTACAACTATCATGAATAGAAACTATATGAACCCAACAACGAGACGAAAACGGATGTGAGATAGAAACAAAAGAAGAAAATACAATCTTCTAAATTAAATGTGTCATAGTTATTCAGTATATTTTTTTGTCGTGCGTATTAACTGTTTATAATGCTTCATATATTTATTTATTACACAGTAGCTCTACTATGGCATTTTACTCGCTTTGAGTCACGCTCCATTGGCATTTTGTCTGTGCGATGAGCACCTGCCTGTGGCAAGTAACGCCATCACGGTAAAAACAGTGGGAGGAGGGGGCTAGGAAGAGAAGAGGAAGAGATAGAGACGGGGAAGTACACGTACTGCAGTCGCTCTGAGTATAATTCTATGCGAGAACGTCCGTCTGTACCGAACTGGAAAAGTGGGCTGAATTCTGAATTTTTGACAACCATAACAAGATGTGTAGTAGACCTACTCCGTGCTGTATAGGGCAGGTGAGTAATAACCAATTGTGGTTATAACTGATATTATACTCGGCTTCGTTTATGGAAAAACTACCACCAGCGAACGTTATAGCTTTTTCTAACAAATTGAACTCCATAATGTATAGTAGCTTAGGCTACATTTGCTGTGTGTGTCGGAATTTAGTTAGCTAATTTTGTTTTTTTCTTCATTTCGTATTCAAGGTTTCAATTCATTTTTGTATTTTACGAAATGTGTGTGGCTTCCAACTGTTTGGCTAAACGCTAGCTAGCTAGTTACTGTAGCTAGCTATTCTTTGCGGATGACCATCGAAGATAATCTAGCCAGCCACAGTTTCCCCCAAAAATGAGTAGTAGCGCGCGATGCAGTTACAAAGATGTTATGATTTGATTCGGATGCTGTAACATTTGTGTAAACTGGCAACATTGTTGCTTGTGTTGTCGATGTCACTTCTACTGTAAACAATGTTTCATCGCACTGTTTAACATGCGGTGACGGCGTGCGTGACACTAATTTGCCTTCAGTTCCCTACATTTGCCTATCTGGTTACCTCTGCCAACGTCCTAGCGGTTGTGCCCGGCTTGATCCAATTAATTTTTTGAAACTATCTCACAGTTTTCCAGTGACGTAATGCTGTGTTGTTCTAAAGGTTTTGGGCAAGTCGCTGTATTTCTTCTTTCCCAGTGGAATGATATTGAGTTCACGTGACTAGCACAGATCTTAATCCAATAAAGCTCAGTTATTCGCTTAGGTTATTTGGGAATGATATGGTCAAGCCATTAGGTGATGAGAAGAGTTTCTCTGGCTGAAAAGACTATGGGGCTAATTTAGGTATAAATTACCATTGCAGCAGAAGTCAAACCAACCAGCCAAAGTCCATTAACGCATCTAGTTTAATATAACTTCATATTGGGGATAATGGAATTTATATGTTTAAATTAATGATTAGAATATTCCACCCTGAAACCATTTATTGTATGAAATTGATTAGAATCATAAAATTATATTCTGATGATGTGTGTAGTTTTAGTCAGAATTAGGTTAAAACAATGTATCTGTATAGTGGAAAAACCCAGACTGTCTGAGCAAGGCGTAGCTCAGGATTTGAACTTGTATGGGGGGGAAGGCCGAAGAAAGATACCGAGAACAGTTAGACTGTGTTTGAACCGACCTGGCAGGAACTGAGAATTTAGGAGGACAGGGAGGATTTCTCAAGGTTTCTCTAATCTCGGGGGAATGGAACTGTAGGCAGGGTAGGCATACACAGTGGTGAGAACCATGACGAAGGATAAAACTCACATACTGTTTGTGTGGATATCTACTGTTTGTGTGGAAGTATGTGCTCAGCTATAAAATGGATGTCTTTGTATAATGGACTTCAGAGCGCTCTCGTGAATAAACATTTGACTATTGTAGGCTGGGCCTCTGTCTGTTTTCATTTCAACCAGTATCTTACAAATTCTTGGTAACAGACTGAGTAGTTAATTGAAGTTCAGTTTATGAACATTGAGAACATAATTCTCTTAACAATTGGTATGTGAGAAAACTGGTTCTGATTTAACACAGTGATACAGAGATCTTCAATGTCCCATTGAATAGGCCTTGTCTTTGGCATTGTTCCAAAACTGCCTGCTAGTCTAACTAAACACCCTGAATAGTTTCTCCTCCAGAGGAATTTAATTACAGGGACACGTCCCTCATCCAATGTATTCAGGGGCCATCCCTTCAGTCCTCTCAATGAAGAATGGAATCAAAAGGAAATACGGGCTGGTGTATGTGTGCACATGCATGCGGTGTGTGTGGCTGATGTTAGCAGGAAATGAAGCACAAACACTTTAGTCAACATTGTCTTGCTACACAGGCCATGCGATAATCCTGTCTGTCACAGACCCTCATTAGCGTTGTCCCCATCAACATGTGTATGAGTGTGTGTGTGTATTTGTGTTTGTTTTGACTGTGTGTCTATGCGTGTGTGTCCATCTTATTTGTATGTGTGATCGGCGGGTGGTCTGTTCATTTCCTCTTTGGCTGAATGTGGGGGGCTGGCTGTTTGGATTAGATTAGTGACGGAGATAAACTGGCCAGAGCTGCGCAGAAGAGGGCCAGAAACAGTGGTGTAGATGGACAGGGAGGGAAGTAGTCCAGGTCTGGAACAGTGAAATGAGAGAATCAGGACCGGAGAGGTGACTCCGATAGACGTAGTTGTAACTCTGAGCTACGCTGGAAACAGAACAGGAGGGTGGCAAACACAACAATGAGAGGTCAGGTCACACTGTTGTCACACACTGACTCAGCATACACCTGCAGTAGTCTGGCAGACACGCGTGCACACACCTGCAGCCGACTAAAATAAACATCCAGTCATCTGTCACTTCAGGCTTGCCACATGGCCCCACTCTAGATCCAGACACTGGTCCCACTTCAGCTGGGTAGTTCAGCCTGTAATAGTTGAGGTTAGCCCTGGGGAGATCTGACACTGGAACAGTTTCAGAAGGTTTCCCTCTGAACCAACATGGCTACGTAAACAAAGCCACAGTGTGTGTTTTTCAGTCTCTCCTGGCTCATAGACTATAGCTTCGCGTTTAGGAAACAACATATGTAGTGATTATGGTGGTCTTCCTTTAAAACCCCTCTGGCTGTGAACACAGTCAGGCTTCCACAGGAGGAGGGAGACTTGAGCTAAACCCCTGATCAAAACCAGGATATTATGGCCTTTGATTGGCTTGGCTTCTTAAAGGAGTAGATTACTATTTTACAACTTGATGTTAGATCAGTGTTTCCAAAACTTGGTCCTCGTGACCCCAAGGGGTGCTCGTTCTGGTTTTTGCTTGATGATGAGTTGATTAGTTGAATCAGTTGTGTAGTGCTAGGGCAAAAACCATAACCCCTTGGGGAGTTTGGGAAACCCTGTGTTAGATGGTTGCTCACCCTGAAAGTAGTCTATGGGCCAAGAGAAACTGTAGTCCATGGTTAATTTTTCTTTGAACAGCCACTATGAACTTCAGCTAACCATAACCACCACAATCTAACCATCAATGAAACTGATGGGGGCATGTGAGCATGTTTAAAAAAAATGATGTCTAAATCACTTGAAATCAATTCAGATCCTCTCTATATTTGATGTTACTTAAAGGTGATATGGCCATAAAAAACATGCTCACATTCCCCCATCACTTCCATTGATTATTAGCTTGTGGTGGCTATTTACTTATTATTGCTGGAGCCAGATCACAGAGAGAGAATCTGGCCACACATTTGAATTCAAGGGCAAAGAAGATAAAATAGCATAGCAGATTCTGAACTCAATTTCAAATCACACATTAGGAATGTAGCCAAAATAGACTTTTACCACCTGAGGAACATTGCCAAGGTGGGCCGTTTCTCTCTTAGGCTGATACAGAGAGACTCATGCATGCTATTATTACAAGCAGGCTTGACTACTGTAATGCTCTCCTGTCTGGTCTTCCCAAGAAAGCCATTGGTCAACTGCAAAACATACAGAATGCTGCAGCGTGGGTACTGACCAAGACCAAACGGAGAGCACACATTACGCTGGTTTTAAGGTCTCTGCACTGGCTGCCTGTGAGTTTTAGAATTCATTTTAAGATAATTCTATTGGTTTTTAAATCAATCAACGATTGTGCACCACAATACATGTCAGACATCCTTTTAAGTTATGTACCCAGTAGGTCCCTCGGGTCCTCTGGCACTGGCCTTTTAACTATCCTGAAGCCTAGGACCAAGAGGCATGGAGAGGCAGCCTTTAGTTACTATGCCCCAGCCTGCCAGAGAACCTGAGGGGGGCTGAAACTGTGAACATATTGAAAGAGATCTTAAAACACACCTTTTTAGTTTAGCTTCTCCTTAGGGTGCTTTTTGCTTGTTCGGTTTTTATTGTTATTCTTTAGTTTTTTTTATACTCTTATGTTTGTTGTGTAGTAAATATTTCATTGTTTTATTAGTTTTTTCCTGTGAAGCACATTTTGTTCCATCCCATGTCTGAAATGTGCTGTATAAATAAAGCTTGATTTGATTTTATCATGTTGTAAAATAGTGAACCACTCCTTTAACCGTCCTTGTACCAGGTGCAGCCATTAGAGGATTTGAATTACGTTTGAAACTGAAATGTTTTACTGGCTACGTTGAGGGTCACAAACAGAGCCTGGGGTTGTGGTTGGGAGTTTGGCTAGGGCTGTAGCTAGGCTAGTAGGCCTAGTCTAGTGTGTATGTTTATGTGTACACTCTTAGAAAAAAGGTGCTATCTAGAATTTTGGAACCCTTTTTTCTAAGAGTGTCGCCTAGATGTTGAGCATCTATCTCTCTGTGCTGGCTGATGCTCCATGTGTAGAGACGGTAGTATGATGAAACCCTGTGAAATGTCTGTCTGCTTGATGGTAATGGGTTCAGCCTAGCGACATCGAAAGACAAGGAGAGAGTGTAACCCACTGCTTCAGTCAGCAAATGAAAGGGAAGGGGGTATACCTAGTCAGTTGTACAACTGAATGCATGTGTTTGATAATTGATATCCAATATTGGATGAAAAAAGATCTGCTACACATTTAAGTTTCCCATGTAACTACAGGTATTCCATTGTCTATAACACAATTATAAGCTAAATGCTTTATTTGTGTGTTTTTATTGGAGGCAAAGGTAAACATGGCTGTGTATAACAGAAGTGGCTATGTTCCATTACTGAGAGTAAGATAATATATTGTATTGATCAGATAGCACTGTGTTATGGCTGGACTACATTCTTCCTCTGTGTACTACTGTCTGTCTGTATCACTGACTCGGGTCTCATTTTTTTATTTTTGTTCCATTTCCTCTGTTTGTTTGGGTCATGGATGCCTCTTGGTTTGCTCAACATTCCCCTGTTCTCTTTCTGTTTCTCTTCCTTTCACTCCCTCTCTATATTTAGCGTAGCCAATTCCAGGGGCTGTATTTACCCCATTAATGTGTTGTTACTCAAATCAATAAAATCAAATGTTATTGGTCACATGCTTCTTAAACAACAGGTGTAGACTAACAGTGAAATGCTTACTTACGGGCCGTTCCCAACAATACAGAGAGAAAGAAAATAAAGAAATAACATTTAATAATAAAAGTGATAATAAATACACAAGGAATGAATAACGATAACTTGTCTATATACACGGGGTACCAGTACCGAGTGCAAGGGTATGAGGTAATTGGTAGATATGTACACTACCGTTCAAAAGTTTGGGGTCACTTAGAAATGTCCTTGTTTTTGAAATATAAGCACATTTTTCGTCCATTAAAATAACATCAAATTGATCAGAAATACAGTGTAGACATTGTTAATGTTGTAAATGACTATTGTAGCTGGAAACGGCAGATCTTTAATGGAATATCTACATAGGCGTACAGAGGCCCATTATCAGCAACCATTACTCCTGTGTTCCAATGACACGTTGTGTTAACTAATCCAAGTTTATAATTTTAAAAGGCTAATTGATCATTAGAAAACCCTTTTGCAATTATGTTAGCCCAGCTGAAAACTGTTGTGCTGATTAAAGGAGCAATAAATCTGGCCTTCTTTAGACTAGTTGAGTATCTGGAGCATCAGCATTTGTGGGTTCGATTACAGGCTCAAAATGTCAAGAAACTAAGCACTTTCTTCTGAAACTCGTCAGTCTATTCTTGTTCTGAGAAATGATGGCTATTCCATGCGAGAAATTGACAAGAAACTGAAGATCTCGTACAACAGTGTGTACTACTCCCTTCACAGAACAGCCAAACTGGCTCTAACCAGAATAGAAAGAGGAGTGGGAAGCCCAGTTGCACAACTGAGCAAGAGGACAAGTACATTAGTGTCTAGTTTAAGAAACAGACGCCGCACATGTCCTCCACTGGCAGCTTCATTAAATAGTATTTGCAAAACACCAGTCTCAATGTCAACAGTGAAGAGGCGACTCCGGGATGCTGACCTTGCTGGAACACAGGAGTGATGGTTGCTGATAATGGGCCTATGTAGATATTCCATTAAAAATCAGCCGTTTCCAGATACAATAGTCATTTACAACATTAACAATGTCTACACTGTATTTCTGATCAATTTGATGTTATTTTAATGGACAAAAAATGTGCTTTTCTTTCTAAAACAAGGACATTTCTAAGTGACCCCAAACGTTTGAACGGTAGTGTACATGTAACTAGGAATAAAGTGACTAGGCAACAAGATAGATAATGAACAGTAGCAGCAGCGTATGTGATGAATCAAAAAAGTTACTGCAAAAAAAGGTTCATGCAGATAGTCCTAGTAGCTATTTATCTAACTATTTAACAGTCTTATGGCTTGGGAGTAGAAGCTGTTCAGGGGCCTCTTGGTTCCGGACTTGGTGCATTGGTAAGGCTTGCCGTGCGGTAGAAGAGAGAACAGTCTTTGACAATTTTTAGGGCCTTCCTTCCTCTCAAGTGTGTGTATGTTTGTGTAGGAAACAGTGCAGTGATACATTTTTGCAGTGTGCGTGCAACTGCCTAGCTTTACAGACAAAATAAAAGAGTTGCTGTCAATCAGGGAAGAATGGGCACTAGGTTATCTCTACACTTTACCAACCCTAGCTTTGGCTCCTAACTCTGTAGGCCAATATTTGTGTTAGTGTGTGTGTGCCTCAGCCTTCTGTCTTTGTCTTCCTGGGTTTATATATGTTGCCGTACCTTCTGTTTCTCTCTGTGAACACAGAGCGTGTGTAACTTGAGAGGATGTGTCTGGGGAATGGGTTAATTTCATCTCCCCGTCTTGTTGGCTGCAGAAGAGTACAGCAACATCCCTGACTCAGCAGCATCACAATGACTCACGTGTGTGTGTGTGTGTGTGTGTGTGTGTGTGTGTGTGTGTGTGTGTGTGTGTGTGTGTGTGTGTGTGTGTGTGTGTGTGTGTGTGTGTGTGTGCGTGTGTGGCCCAGGGTATAAGGGAATTAGCTTTTAGTGGTTACCATTATTATCCTCAAAGACACAACCCATTCTAACACTGATCATAGGACTGTTCTTATCTCAGTCCAATAGAGCCCCACAGTGGAGCTGTCATAATACCCATAAAACCTAGTCGGCAAACAGGGAAATGGTTCCAATCATTTTTCCACCATTCATTTTTCCCATGGGTAATTTGAGATACACTTAAAATAAGGGCTGTGTTTCTTGTAGGCTTACCCTGGCGTGATGTTTTGATAACCATGTACTATCCCAGACAAGGTGACTTTTATCAATGTATTTGGCTCTATTTACTCTCAGATTTAAAAATACTAATTAGCATGAAAATATACGTCATGCAAGAGTACAAATCCCTGCAAACTCCTGCACATCATCTCTAGGTAGAGGACACCTTTGCTAACAGGTATTGTGTCAATTTAAAACTTGCACAAGACAGTTCACAAAAATGTACATTTAAAGAAAGTTAGCTAATTTATTCATTACTAAATTTAGCTAATATTCGATAGTAAATCCAGAGATTCTTACCTTTGCCTCGATTTGGAAGTCAAGTCCAAATCATCATGGCATTTGTAGTTCTTTATGTTAGCCACATTAGCAGCTAATTAGTATTCATTTTTTGTCAGGGGAAATACAAGCGAATATATTGATAAAAGTCACCTTGTCCTAGAGAGATTTACACGGTTATCAAAACGCCACACCGGGGTAAGTCTACACAAAACACAGCCCTTATTTTAAGTGTTTCTAAAATCCCTTATGGGAAAAATGAATGGTGGAAAAACGATTGGAACCATAACCTTGTTTGACCGCTAGGTTTTATGAGTATTATGACTCATATTGTGATACTCTATAGTTGTAGCCTATCTCATAGTGTTAGAGATATCCTCTGACCTGGGACCAGCTGTGGGCTTCACCAACTCGTGTCAACCTGCTGATCCATTCCTTTTCAATCCCTCAGTTTTTGACCAGCTAGCCCATTGTTTTCAATAAGTGGTTTGACTCTCTCAGTCTCTTTCCCAATGGGGATTTGTGTTCATTTCCTGAAGGGAATCTGAAGCCAAACATCCTGTTACACTGCAGTTCTGAGACTGAGTGGCCCACTAGTTGTACACAGCGGTGCGTGAAAGATGGTGTGTTTGTGTCTGTGTGAGCACAACAGAGCAGGGTCTGTAGTTTACCAAGTCCACTAGACTGAGGAGGGGTTATCCCCTTTCACCCCTTACCCCTGGGACAGCTGATGGATACGAGAGAGCGAGATGAGGAGGAGAGAGAATATAGAAAGAAAGGGGGAGGTCAAATAAAGGGAACAGGATGAGAGGGTGGTAGAGAGGGGGAGGAAGTGAGAGAGGGATAGCATAACAAATAACTAGAGGGAAAGAGTTCTCGATGCCCCCAGGGTCCAGCGAAGGTTGAGTCACAGTGGGGGTTGGTGTGCTGTGAGTGGAAGGAAGGGGCGGGGAGGGTGGTTTTGTGCTTTTTATATAGTAATAATAATAATAATAATAATAGTAGTAGCTAATAGTAGAGAGCTGGTGGCCTTGCCATGTAATCCTAACCCTTTGTGGGTGTGGTGTGGGGGGTTGGATGAGGGGTTGATGGCTACAGATTTGGGGGTTAGTAGTTTGGCAGGCATGGTGTTAATATTGTTTGAAAGGGAGCAGGGCAGACCACCTGTCGACATGGGAGGGTGGGGAGGGTCGGAGTTGGTTGTCATGGCATCCCCATTGTCTCTGTGTGCAGTGGAATGCCTCAGCACGGTAGCTAGCTATTCAGTTAGCCCCAGTTAGCTCCTCTAGCCCCCTTAGTGTGTGTCCACTGTGTTAGTGTTAGAGCGTTTACACACACTGGCTCTATTAGATTAGCTGAACAGCTAAATACACGCTCACTAAAGACAGCCAACACCCACACAACCATTTTCCTAATCCACTACTTGAGTGTTGCCTAATTCATTCTTATGAAAGAGAGGAACTAATCCCATTTAGGCCTGTGTAGTTTAGTAGAGGATATAGGCCTACTGCCCAGTCCCAAATCAACTCCCTACCTCTACCCCATACCCTGCACAGTACACACTCCCCTTAGCCCCTCCTCCCTGACATTTTTCCTACTAGCCCTACACTCCTGCATCTGAAAGGGAAAGGCAAAGGGAAAGGGGGATACCTAGTCAGTTGTACAACTGAATGCAGCCTTCAACTGAAATGTGTCTTATGCATTTAACCCAACCCCTCTGAATCAGAGAGGTGCGGGGGGATGCCTTAGATTGGTGGGTGTGAGAAATGTAGAATACAATTTAGGCTTACTAAAATAATGGCCTGTGTCTGTCAAACTGTCAGCCTGTTCATTTGTAGTTTTTCTGCAAATTCTCCAATGTATTTTATACCCACGCTGTTGACACTGATGCCTCCGAAGCCATCATTCTCCACACAGATGGACAGTTCTTCCGGAGAATCTGTCTTACTGCTCTCATAAGCAGAGGCATTGTCATCTATTTCTGAACTGGATAATTACACACCATACTTTAACCATCTAGTAGAACCCCGCCCCACTCTTGCCATTCCATATCCATAAGATTCCCAGTGTCCCTAAATCATACAGAACACACAGCTGTGGTGAGGTTAGGGGGGTCTGAGTTGGCTTCAGTAAGGGGAACAAAAACAGACTCTCCTTCCCTCTCTGTGCATATACATCCTTTGGCCCCTCCCGTGCCTGTCCTCTCCTGTCCTGTCTCTCTATTATGATACAGTCTTAAAGTGGAACTGACAGTGTTTTAACTACGTTACAGATATGAAACAAACAGACAATCATAATATCATTCAAAAATATAAAATTCCCATTTTATGCTACAAAACCAATTTTATTAGAGGTTTTAAAAATAGGTTCTATTTGACAAAAAACATCTATGACATTGTTGGCAGAATAGATTGATGCAGTTCAATGCATGAATTATATAACTCACCAATAGATTTCTTGGTAGTCCAACAAATATTGCTATCAGGTTGTAAATTACAGCTGACCTGTGCCCGGTTTCCCGATAGCGATGGAATTTAGGCTTACGAGTGTTTTAACAATGCGTAGTAAAATAACGGCCAAAGATGCCACATCCATTTCCTAAAACACCACGCACTGCACTCGTTATACAGTGAGACTTAACTGTGTCATTACAGGAGCTGTCCCGTGCTGAAAAGGATTCCACAATATAGGCTAAAGACCCCGCTGTAGCTCTTAAATGATTTATGGCCACTCAAAGTAATCTTTAAAAATATACATATGTTTTACACAATACAGTTTTCCCATCAAGAGAAGAAATGTTCTCTAGCCTATTATGTATTTAAATATTTGTATTATGTTTGCCATGTGGTATGTATTCTGTTTTATCATGCTTTTTTGTATATAATGTTTGATTATGTACATTCTGCATTTCTTCAGTTTGTGTAAACTGTGAGCAAGAATGAATAAAGCCAAAGTCAAAAACGCTCATTCCCTCGTTCGCTATAAAAAAAATATCAATGTGACCTAAAAGTAGGATATGATGACAATAGTTATGTAATCGCTCAACAAATCATTGTAGCCTAATGGCAGGCAGGAATTGGGCTTCAAGTAGGCCTACAGATATTCTACAATTAAATAATGAAACAATAAAAAATAATTAAACATGAAGTAGTAAGTTAAGCAACGTTGCTATAGACCTAATATGTTGACCTTTAGGTTATTGCTTAGGCTACAGTGAAATCAGAAGTTTACATACACTTAGGTTGGAGTCATTAAAACTCGTTTTTCAACCAGTCCACAAATTTCTTGTTAACAAACTATAGTTTTGACAAGTCGGTTAGGACATCTACTTTGTGCATGACACAAGTAATATTTCCAACAATTGTTTACAGACAGATTATTTAATTTATAATTCACTGTATCACAATTCCAGTGGGTCAGAAGTTTACATACACTAAGTTGAATGTGCCTTTAAACAGCTTGGAAAATTCCAGAAAATGATGTCATGGCTTTAGAAGCTTCTGATTGGCTAATTGACATCTTTTGAGTCAATTGGAGGTGTACCTGCGGATGTATTTCAAGGCCTACCTTCAAACTCAGCCATGAACCCCGGAAAAAAAATTGTAGACCTCCACAAGTCTGGTTCATCTTTCGGAGCAATTTCCAAACGCCTGTAGGTGCCATGTTCATCTGTACAAACAATAGTACGCAAGTATAAACACCATGGGACCACGCACCCATCATACCGCTCAGGAAGGAGACGCATTCTGTCTCCTAGAGATGAGCGTACTTCAATCAATCAATCAAGTTTATTTTATATAGCCCTTCGTACATGAGCTAATATCTCGAAGTGCTGTACAGAGACCCAGCCTAAAACCTCAAACAGCTAGAATGCAGGTGAAGAAGCACGAAGCAAGAAGTACTTTTGTGCGAATAGTGCAAATCAATCCCAGAACAACAGCAAAGGACCTTGTGAAGATGCTGGAGGAAAGAGGTACAAAAGTATCTATATACACAGTAAAACGAGTCCAATATCTACATAACCTGAAATGCTGCTCAGCAAGGAAGAAGCCACTGCTCCAAAACCGCCATAAAAAAAGCCAGACTACGGTTTGCAACTGCACGTGGGGACAAGGATCGTACTTTTTGGAGAAATGTCCTCTGGTCTGATGAAACAAAATTAGAACTGTTTGGCCATAATGACAATCGTTATGTTTGGAGGAAAAAGGGGGACGCTTGCAAGCCGAAGAACACCATCCCAACCGTGAAGCATGGGGGTGGCAGCATCATGTTGTGGGGGTGCTTTGCTGCAGGAGGGACTGGTGCACTTCACAAAATAGATGGCATCATGAGGCAGGATAATTATGTGGATATATTGAAGCAACATCTCAAGACATCAGCCAGGAAGTAAAGCTTGGTCACAACTGGGTCTTCCAAATGGACAATGACCCCAAGCATCCTTCCAAAGTTGTGGCAAAATGGCTTAAGGACAACAAAGTCAAGGTATTGGAGTGGCCATCACAAAGCCCTGACCTCAATCCCATAGAACATTTGTGGGCAGAACTGAAAAATCATGTGCGAGCAAGGTGTCCTACAAACCTGACTCAGTTACACCAGCTCTGTCAGGAGGAATGGGCCAAAATTCACCCAACTTATTGTGGGAAGCTTGTGGATGGCTACCCGAATTGTTTGACCCAAGTTACCAAATAGTAATTGAGTGTATGTAAACTTCTGACCCACTGGGAATGTGATTAAAGAAATAAAAGCTGAAATAAATCATTCTCTCTACTATTATTCTGACATTTCACATTCTTAAAATAAAGTGGCGATCCTAACTGGCCTAAAACAGGGAATTTCTATTAGGATTAAATGTCAGGAATTGTGAAAAACTGAGTTTAAATGTATTTGGCTAAGGTGTATGTAAACTTCCGACTTCAACTGTATATGAATATTGAAGGGGCTCAGATGTAGCCTAATGGCTTAATACTAGGTAGGTCTATCGATTGCACATACATGAAAGTGATGTAAATATTTAGCCTAATAATCTAGCTATTATATAGTTTAGTTATCTCGGTATTCTTTTTTTTATGTATCCTTGCTTCGCTTGTTTAACATTACAAACTGTTTAGGCTATTTGTATACAACTTTGAAGTTTTCAGCGGTCACAGAGAGACAGATACACATCTTCATTGTATGTTTAGCAGAGATTTTCTGTGTGTAAAGTGACAAGGGAGGGCGACGCATTTAGCTGTTTTACGGGTGGTCTGAAGCAGGTATTAGATTACGAGCGATTTCAGATGCAACGTTAGTAAAGGTTTTAGGAAATGGCTCGGAAATGTAAAGATCCTCTTACGAAGGTTCTAACGATGAACTTAGCCTTAAGATGCTTTTGGGTGACCAGGCCTTTGGGAAACCAGGCCCTGGTACATTGTTTTCTGTCTCCAGCCATTCGGGATGTACAGTTTCAGTTTCAATTACTATTTTGGACAAAAACTGACAAATGTAGCAAACTAAGGCTGGGAATTTCAATACAGTCAAACTAGCAAGGGCAATGATCACAAGTCAGTCATAACGTGGCTGATAGACTAGCTTATCTATTTATGTAGCTATTTATTTAGCAAGTTAAAAATGCAGAGCCTAACGTTAGCTAGCACTGGGAGGATGTCATGTCATTGGACGAGTGGGTGAGTGGCCAACTTTTCCCACCCATATCATTTTTGGGTGGCTACAGCTAGAGATGCAGGTGCCATTTGGTTACTGTTATTCAGAGTTAGCATATCTCTTAGTTGTCAATCTAAATAAAACATTTTAGTAATTTTTTTTCTTCTCCCCAATATCCAATTCCGATATTGTCTCATCGCTGCAACTCCCCAACGGGCTCGGGAATGGTCGAAGCGTGCGTTCTCCGAATCATGACCCGCCAAACCGCGCTTCTTAACACCCGCCCGCTTAACCCGGAAGTCAGCTGCACCAATGTGTCAGAGGAAACTCCGTTCAACTGACTCCCGTGAGATTTACATATTTGACAGAATCCATTCAGGTGTATTTTGTGGCTTTGACGAATGCGTTCTAATTACCTGTGTTTACAGGCTACTGCATGTAAACACACAGTCCAGTTCAAAGTGAACGATGGCAGGTCCGTGTGGAGATGGCTTATTTGTAGGCCTACTGTATCTCTGATTGGCTATGGCGCACCGGTCTGTGTAGAGTCCCATCCTGGACAAGACTGAGATGTTTTTATTTGGTTTTATGTACTGCAGTCTATTAATTGTCCAAACTTACAGCCGCTTTCCCACTCTATATTGCTATAGAATTTTCACAAATGCCTTACTCTACATCATTCCCAAACATTCTATGAAAATGGCCATATCTAAGTGCTTGCTTGTCAGAAATGTAAAAAAAAATTCTTCCTGGAGGTCTATATGAACAGATTTTAATCAGATTTAATGTTACTTAAACACTGTCAGTTCCATCATAGTGCACAGATGTTAAGACGCAATAGTCCGGCATCCCATCATGAAATAGCTACCCGGCTTTGAGACCACTATCCGCAGGAGACCAGAGCCCGAACGCGCACCTCCCCCAAATTCCCATCCAACGCGGTTCTGGTACGCATCCTATATTCATTTGAATGTGTTGACAGTTGGAGAAATTGCTTGAGCTGCACTGAGATTTCAAAAAGTATGAAAGCCAAGCTGTGTGTACACGTACATGTTTTGGACCATGATAAACCCTTTAGATAGACAGGATTAAAACCTACAGAGGCCTACAGAGTTTGTGACAGAGTATGTTATATCGCAGTAAAGCCTACCATCTGAGATGAGGTCTAAATTGTGTTCTAGGCCTGTGTCTGTTACGTAATCTGTGTATTATACAGTAATGGATGTAAAGCCAGATATGGTCTGAGCCAGTGCTTAACCCTAACCCTATGATACCACAGTAAAGTGTGTCTTTGATATTGTCTGTGTGTGGGTGTGTGTGTGTGTGTGTGTGTGCGCGCAGTCTCAGCGTGTTTGTGTTTGTAACGGTCTGATGTGTTCTGTTCCGGTGCTAATGCCAGTACTCTGTGGTATGCTCCAGACCCGTGCTCCTCGAGCCTCTAAATCACATCACATTTTATTGGTCACATACACATATTTAGCAGATGTTATTACAGGTGTACCAAAATGCTTGTGTTCTTAACTCCAACAGTGCAGTAGTATCTAACAATTCACAACAATACACACTACCAGCCAGGGATCTGCTCAAGCTCCTCTAACTCCTGTCAACCAGCCAAGGCTCCTGAGATTCCTGCTCAACAACTTTTTGGCTGCTTCAACGACTTTCCTTCTCTCTCTGTGTGCATTTTCCTGAGTTGTTAGCAGCAGTGACTGGCTTTATTTTAGATCTTAAGGGGGCGGTTTGGTTTCCCAGACACAGATTAAGCCTTGTCCTGGACTAAAAAGCATGCTCAATGAATAATCTTAAATCTCAATGGATAATCTTAAATCTCAATGGATAATCTTAAATCTTAATGGAGAATCATACATCTAAATGGAGAATCTCCTACTTGGAGAGGCTTACTCTGTGTCCAGGAAATCGTTGTGTATACTGTAGGTATTAATACCTATGTCTTCTCTTCTGTCCTGGTGTAGCTGGCGTGCTGCTGTGGCTCGGCAGCCTGCTCCTGTTGCTGTGGCTGCTGTCCTAAGATCAAGCAGTCCACATCAACACGCTTCATGTATGTCCTCTACTTCCTCCTGGTCACCATTGTCTGTGTCGTCATGATGTCACCTACTGTGGAACAGGAGATGAGGGACCATGTGAGTACACACACGTGCACATTTAGACACGTACACACGTGTGTGCACACACACAGACACACACACTCTTCTTTACATGCATCCACACACACACAAGGAACATGCACACACACGTGCACACATGCTCACACACACATAGGGGCCTACATGTTTGACCTTGTCTTGTTTCCTGCCTTGATGTTGGTTAATACTTGGAGATATAGTAGAGCTCTAGAATAGTTTTGGAAGCTTTAAACTCCACATGAACCCTGTAATAAAGCCTTCATTGGCACAGCAGAGTGGAGCAGAGCTATTGAAAACGCTGCTGGTGTGATTTCCTGGGTGTGTAATTGTATGGTAGTTAGGAGAGCCTAGTTTAGTACAGTCTGCCACGGGGGCTAACACAGACATTAACTACAGGTGGTGAGGGTAGGCAACAACACATCCGCCACGCTGACCATCAACACGGGGGCCACTCAGGGGTGTGTGCTTAGTCCCCTCCTGTACTTTCTTTTCACCCGCGCACAACTCCAACACCATCATTAAGTTTGCCGACGACACAATTGTGGTAGGCCTGATCACCAACAACAACCTCTCCCTCAACGCCAGTCAGACAAAATTAGCTGATCGTGGACTACAGGAAACGGCGGGCCAAGCACACCCCCATTCACATCGACGGGGCTGTTCTACAGCTGCAGCATTGAGAACATCTTGACTGGCTGCATCACTGCTTGGTATGGCAACTGCTTGGCATCCGACTGCAAGGCGCTACAGAGGGTAGTGTGTAGGGCTGTTGCGGTGGCCGTATTACCACCACACCGGCAGTCATGAGTCATGACCGTAGTAAAATTCTATGTGACCGTTGAGTCAAGGTATTCTCCTCTTATGTACTCTGGACGTGTTAGTAGAACCCAACTCACTAATGGTCATCAGATTCTAATGGCCTGGTACTCAGGGCTCTAATGTCCCTCTAACCACTTTGACATGTGTTAGTAGAACCCAACTCACTAATGATCATCAGGTTCTAAGGGCTCTATTGTCCCTCTAACCACTCTAACATCAATGCAAATGCTATTGGAAATCACATCAAACACTTATCTTCAAAACAGTATGTGCTTTTAAATCTCACCACACAGTGATTGATCATTTTGAACAGGTTGAAACTGAGTGGAAAACATGGTCGTTGTGGATGGTTTCAAAGCCTAACAATGAAATGGACAACGCTTTCTATAT